>NC_136784.1:20523020-20610520 GCF_947034865.1 Barbatula barbatula | reverse complement strand
GCTTGCTCTAGTTGGGCCGTGATTATTTACATTTAGTCATTTAGCAGACGCTTTTATCCAAAGCAACTTACAAAGAGTTCAGGGAGCAATAAGCGATAGCCTATGTCAGTGGCGGCTGGTGAAAAATATTTTCGGTGGGGCTGTGCCATACTTTTTTGTTTCCGTAACCATCGCAATAAAATTTAACACAAACTGCAGGACAGCAGTGCTCAGTGAAATAGTCAGTAATTATTTAATGCCAATATTAAAAAGTTGAGGCATTCGTACACAAAAACATAAACATCATGATGCACAAACACAAGCCAACACAAGTGGAAAGTGGACAATAACATTAAATTATTATAAAGTTTATAGGAATTCTTACACTGTATAAAGGATGTATAATATAGAAATGGATATCAAGTGGCTGAACTCAAACCTTTGACTGGAAGAATAGCATAAAGTATTTTATGATCAAACTAAATGTAACTAATTGTTAATGTGCTCCAGAACTGCAACAATTAATTGATACAAAACATATATACAGTAATATTAGCAAACACACTATTAACATTTTTTAGAGTACCATATATAACTGAATGATTTTTATGCTAAGGTCAACTATATACAAAGAAACGTGTGTGTGTGTTCCTGGTGTACCAGCTACGGGAGAAGCCGCGCATATACTGCTTCCCTTTTTCGCTAGCCTGCTGTTTGATTGAGAGGTCAGGTTGATCTGGGCCCAGCTCTTTCACCCGAACTTTCTCCGACAAAGTTCTCCTCTCAAACGGATCTTGGAGGAGAGATTTCACCGAGTTAGGGTTGGGTCTTGGAGGAGTAACGTCCGCGCTCGCCATTGTCGTTTAGTAAAAATGGCGCCCCTAGAGCCCAGTCCTTATTTTATCAGGGCTTGGGGCGATAAAATGATCGCCCTTCTTGGATTCTATTTAAGAACGCTGATTGGCTAAATTTTATGTCATACATTCATATCTTAAATTAGCAATTGGCTTAACTGCTACATAGACCCGCCTCCTTGGGGCGCTTTCTCTATCGCCCCAGAGCTGATGAAGCGGTCAGACAGGCAGAGGAAAGGTTGCAAATATGATTTTGTATCATATTTTACATGTATTACTGGGTGCATTCCATATTTAAAACACACAAATATTGACATACTGATGTTTTTCTCATTATTATTACTATTTTTGTTTTAATTGTTTTAATTTTTTTTTTTTGTGGCTTAAGGGGGGCGGCGCCCTAGCGCCCTCTATTGGCCGGCCGCCACTGGCCTATGTCATAGAAGAGCAATAATACAGTAGGTGCTAATACAAAGTTACTAGTTTCAACAAGCTAGACCACTACCTGTTGAGAGAGTGTTAGTGTACGTTTTTCTTTTTTTTATTTGTCTGTCAGGTATTCGCCGAAGATGTGCGTTATTTGGAAGAAATTATTATGTTCGCGAGCGGCAGAAGCCCCTCCCATGACGCGAATTAAAATAGTGGGCTAAAGTCAGTCACACACTACCTCGACTTCCAAATAACGCACATTTATCCATAATGCAACGAATACAGGCACATTTTAGTTTTTCTGAATTGTGTGAAATGGCTAATAAAAAATAAGTAATACAAAACGATTATGTGAGTTTCGTGAGTGACAGTGTTGGGGGGCGGGGGGGAAATCTGTTGATTGTCGAGTGCAAAATAAACAGAGATGGACAGGAAAAGGTCAAAGGAAAACGGATTTGTGCAATTGAGAAATATAATTTTCTCTTTCACTTATGTTGTTATAAAAAAAATGACGGTTTTGTTTGTGTGTTTTATTTTTATTTACCAATTTTCGGGGGGGGGATGGTCAAAGGTGGTCTCGCCCGGGGTGCAATTCAATGTAGAACCGCCACTGTGCGCCTGTAATGAAGCGAATTTCACGTGCGAACGATGCGATTAAACTCAAAATATTCAAGCGTCCAACTACATTCAAAAAGCACGTTTTACAGCGTCTAGTGTGAACACTCTGAGACATTTAAAACATTTTTTTTAATATATCCCTACAGTTTCACTTATATCATGTCTATATTTGATAATAAATATTGGCTTTCAGACCCAAATTTCTCTAAGTTACTCACATAGCCTAATTATTTGTTAAATTCATAAAGTACCATTGCGATAGAACTGAAGCGCGAACCATTGGAAAATTTCAAAGAGACGACAAAATGGCCAAGCGGTTGGGAAAGAGAAAGGTTCATTAATATGCATAAGAAAATGTTTTGAATTTGAGTTGCACTAAACTATTAACTATTCTACCATTAGGAGGTTAAATATTAAATATCCACAATAATTCAAGTAGTACCTCCGGCCCGTGTCATTTTCTGTTACAAACCGACCCGGCTCCGCATTAAAGACAGGGAGAATTATGTGGCCCTTGCAGAAAAAAGTTTGGGGACCCCTGGTCTACAATATAATAGCCATATAAACGTAGCGTAATTACAATAATAAAAACATAGCGAAGAGAAATGATGATGAGAAGAATTATTATTAATATTTCAGTAAAGTTCATTAAATCTATTCTGTTGTTAGTGTGATCTTTAAACTTATGAACTGTGTATGGACTGACAAAAGTGTTACATGCGGAAGCAATTTGACAACAATGCAATAAATATTTTACGTGCATCAAAAAGTGTGCTGGTTAAGATACCAGCAGACAAGCTAATCCAGCAAGTTAGTGCATAAAAGGTCACCAAAATGAAGTATTTGAACCTCATAATTAAATACAAAAGGCCTTGGGAAGAACTGCAAAAAGGTCCACTTTTTGAAAAAAAAAAAACCCTTTCAACTGCCTGGCTACGGACCTGAGTTAGAAATGGAACTGTATTTGTCCTACATTCTCCTTGTTTTGCCTCTGTGAGGGGCAAACTGACCTGATAAATACATACTGAATAGCTGTTATGTGTGTACACGTGGGCAGCCTTTTTACAGTTTTTCTCAATTGTTTACACACATTTTCTGAAAGCATGCCTCATACTCTCAGAACTCTACACACAAATCAAAAAACACAAACACAATGGGCAAAACCCCTCAATTCTCCTGCAAAATGAAACTTCATATTCAAAACAATGTTCTTCAAAACAATGTTCTTTCTTCTTAAATGACACACACAAACCATCATATGAATAAACATTTATAAGAACCAGTTGAACACTGATGTGCTCTTTATAAAACACTATAATGAATGGAAAACACTTCTCCGTTCATCATAATGACTTTGCTCTTTATATGATTCAGTGTTACACTTATACAGACAGTACATATATAAGTGTGTTGTCAAATATTTTTAGTGTATATATATATATATATATATATATATAAAATAGTTTTTATAGTCAGAACACACAAATACACAATAACAAATATATTTTATTTTTCCAACAAAAACAGTGTACAGTGTACATCCCAACCAACACAAAGTAGCACCTACAGTGGTGTACATACAAAACAACAGAAGAATTGACTGTATACAGTTACAGTAAAAAACTATGATGCATCTTCTCTTGGGTTTGGGTCTGACCACAGCACCTCATCCACATCACAAGCAATGTTTCTCAGTCCAGCCATGAAAAGCATCAGCTGCTATATCTCCACATGTGTCTTCAGTGTGGATATTTGAATGGCAGTCTGTTCCTTGTGAAAACAAGAGATTTTTCTGCCCGAAAATTGTGCCAAATGCAGAGAATTGTGTGTAGTGTTTTGAAAAAAGTGTGTTTTAGAACTGCAATGTGAGTGTAAAGCAGGAATTGTGCTTGTAGTTTAGCAGAATTGGTTCAGGGGTTGGTGAATGAGTGTCAATGAATTGTGTCTCAAGTACCAATATTTGTGTGTAAACAATAGAGAAAAACTGTAACAGATTTATGCAAAAAAACAAATATTTATCAGATTTATACAGAAGTTTAATTGACGATGAACATAACGAAAGGGTTGTGAATTTGCTCACAGTGTATTGTTGAGTTTTTGAAAAATGTTCTAAGCATTTTCCCAAAATATGAGTCAAAATAAGATTTGTCACCAAAAATCATTCCATTTTCTGTGACAGAGAAAGTTGTGGCCAAATTTAGACTCAACAGCAACACATAGTGGACGAAAACATCCCCAACATAACATAAGGGTTAAATGAGCTTTTTCTGTAGTAACGTTATTTACTTCACCACAAAATATATTTGATCAGTGTAGGGCTGTGGCTATTACTAGCAAAACTAGGCGGTTGACTCACCAAAGCCCCATCATCTTCATCATCAGTGTCAAAGTGGCCATCACTGGACAACTATTCCACCTCATCTGTGTCAACGTCATAAACACTGTCGCCGGTGAATGCGGGCGGCAACAACGTGAAGTCCTCTTCAATTTCTTCTTGGTTAACGTTATTTAGCGGCACTTCACTGCTAGCTGCTGCTGCTGTACAGGCCTTTTCAACACTTTGGATGTCGTTGTTGTTCCTAGTTTTGCAGATGGATGCTGAGGAAATCCTGCATGAATTCATATACAGTATATTGATGAGGAAGGGTTCAACCTCACAAAAGCAAGAAGGAGAGGCAGAAATATCATTGGCCACAGGGCTATAATAAATGTCCCAGGGCAACGTGGGGGCAAGATCACCCTTTGCGCTGCCATTTCACAGCATGGGGTTCTCCTCCGTCATGCCAAAATGGGCCCTTACAACACATCTCACATTCTCACATTTTTGGACCGATTGCACCACATCGTCACAGCAGGTAATGAAATGCACCAGATACAATACACTGTCATCTGGGACAATATGTCATTGCACCGCTCTGCTTTGGTCCAGAACTGGTTTCAACACCATCCACAGTTGACAGTACTATACCTTCCACCATACTTTCCATTTCTAAACCCCATCGAAGAGTTTTTCCCTGCATGGCGGTGGAAGGTTTACGATCTCCAGCCCCAGGTTCAGGTAACCCCTCATGGAGGATGCTTGTGACCAAGTTGACGCCGCAGCTGTGCAAGGATGGATTCGACATTCAAGGCGGTTCTTCCCGCATTGTCTTGCTAATGAGGATGTTGCTTGTGATGTTGATGAAATTCTCTGGGCAGATCCAGCTAGGCGAAGAGATAATGTATAGTATGTTTACTGTAGTATTTTCTGTACAATATTGTCAGTTTTTCAGATAATTTTTTATGGTTGTTGTTGATATTAACTGTGCTGGATACAGCAATAAGCGATAAGTATTTTTTTTCATTTGTCTGTCAATTATTCACAGAGGAGATGTGTTTTAAGTTGTGAGAGATGTGGTTGACCAAACTGCGTTAGGAAGAATGTTCCACCAGGAAGAAGTTGTGAAGGAGAATGAGCGGGAAAGAGATTTAATGCCCTTATGAGAAGGCATTACAAGGAGCCGCTCGTTTGCTAAACGCAGAGTTCTTGATGGGGTGTATGAGTGTTTGAGGGTGTGAAAGTATGCAGGTGCAGATCCAGTGATAGTCCTGTATGCAAACATCAGTGACTTGAATCTTCAACCGGTAGCCAGTGGAGAGAGATGAAAAGGGGTTCCTTTTGGGCCCTTTTGGGCTGTTGGAAGATGAGGCGTGCTGCTGCGTTTTGAACCAGCTGAAGTGGTTTGATAGCCTTTGCAGAAAGACCAGCAAGGAGAGCATTGCAGTAGTCCAGCCTTGAGATGACCAGGGCCTGGACAAGGAGTTGTGCCACATGCTCAGTGAGGAAGGGTCTAACCTTTCTAATGCTGAACAAAGCATATCGACACCATCGCGTTGTCTTTACAATGTGATAATTGAAGGACAGCTGTTGATCAAATATGACTCCAAGGTTCCTGGCTGATTCGGAGGGAGTGATAGTGGAATTGCCAAGCTGGATGATTTACGTTTGTCTGTTGTTTGCTGAGCTAACAGTGTTATGCACACTACTGTAGTAGCATGACAACTGGGACATGTTTTGTTGTGATTCCTCATGTTGACTGATTTGGGTATATGGAGATAAATCAATGATCTTTCCTCAGTCTGCAGTATTGGTATTGTGTAGTGTTTGGTGAACTATTGTATAGTTGCACTTTCTCTTTGTATTTAATTTACAGTACTCTAATCACTGAGAATTAGACTTGCTAAAAGTGTTTTAGGTTAGCTACAGCAGTGTGTAACTGGTTAAAAAAGAATAAAGTCATATGAAATGCTAGCATTCGCTATACAGTGAATAGTGAATGAGTGAGCGAATTCAGACGCAGCTTGTGTCTTAATATCGAGAGAGATGTGAGAGGACGCTGGCACTGCTTAGTCGCCGCTTCTCCGTCTGCTACTCTCCTATGTTCCTGTTTGTTTGTTTGTGCCCGCTCTACCTCTTCCTTTGGACAGCCTCTCAGCTGGTTCCAGAAGCCGCCGGGGTTCCTAAAACCGGACTCTTACCTCGTTGGTTAGCTAGCTGGCTGCCCTCATTCACCAAACACGTGGCGGCTAATCCTAGCTGCTACAGGTGCTAAACCCGATTGCTGACATCCTCCTCACAGGCAACCGCGACTAGACTTTCACCTCCTCCTGTCATGCCGTGGATCATTCGGGGCACTAAAATCATTCACCCACCTCTGTGCTTCTAGCCCACGGCTACTTCTAGCTAACTGCTATCATGGAGCCCTCAGTCCCTCCGCTTGGCATCATGATCAAATATTCAACTCTGCAACTGGTCGGACACATCAACTACTCCATTCCATCCTGCATTCCAGTCATCGAAAAGCTCGGACTTCTAGGTCGACCCCGCTACATCCACAGAAGCTCTCGCCGCAAGTTAGTTTTTTTCATCATGGATCATCCATTCCATCCATCTGCTCACCTGTATGCTCTGTCGCACCTGTCCCAGCTCATCAGAATACACATCCACATCATCAGAATACTTCAGCCACTGGATCACATAGGGCTGAGCACATAGTCAGGCTGCACAGAAAACCTGGACTGGACTACAGTGCTTTCCGCACTTCACATACACTCAGTCATACTCTCCATTTATTTACAAATCCGGGTGCTGTCCTCCCTCAAATGAACTACCCCCATATCCCGCCAACCACACGCACTGCTAATCTGGACAACCTCAGATCTCTCCAGCCTGCCCCCATCCCCATCCCACCACCCTCTCACCATGCCAACTTTGCCCTCCTCAACAATAAAGCCCCTGCCCCCCATGAACTAAACCTCAACAACACTCTGGACTTCCTTCTGCTCACTGAAACCTGGCAACAATCCAACGACTTCTTCTACCTCAACCAAGCATCCCCCTGGCTACAACTTAATCTGCAAACCCCGCCCCTCCCGCCGTGGAGGTGGCCTCGCCGTTATTTTCAATCAGAACTTCCGGATCACAGAACTTACCCTCCCCTCAATATCATCGTTTGAATACCTTGCCTTCAAAGCTCTTTCCTCCATGACAGTCAACCTGATTTACCGGCCACCTCCTTCCTCTCTAATTTTACTGAATTTCTCACACTAGCCTCATCTCTCTCTCCATGCCTGCTGTTACTCTGTGACTTAAACATCCACATGGACTCCCCCACCTGCAAACTCTCATCAGAATTCACCATTTTACTGGATAACTTCTCTCTCACCCAACATGTCACATTCCACAACCATGAAAAAGGACACATCCTCGACCTGGTCTGCTCCACAAACCAACCAGTGCTCAACCTCCATCCATGCTCCTTTCTCTTCTCTGATCACAAACTGATATGTTTCACCATCCCTTTCCCCAACCCCACGCCCCCGCCTCCTCAGAGAAATCACTTTCCGCAACCTCAAATCAATTGATCCACACCATCTCTCTGACCTGCTCTCCGCCACTCTCCACCTGGACTCAACCTCCAGCTCCCCTGACGACCTCACAAACCACCTCAACTCCACTTTGTCTACCTCCCTCAACACCCTGGCCCCCCTCAAAACAGAAACTGTCACTTTTAACTCCTCTTCACCCTGCTACACACCTGCACTCCGGAAAATGAAGCAAACTGGCCGCCAACTAGAACGTCTGACAAAGAATTCATCCCTCACAGTCCATCATGAAACCTATAAACTCGATCTCACTGCCTACAAAGATGCCCTCATTGCTGCCAAATCTGCCTACCTTTCCACCATTCTCACCGACCCCTGCCAAAACTTGATGAGGTTGTTCTTCTCCACAACGAACAACCTCATCAAGCCTCGGACCAACACCCTCCCTACCACTACTCCTGATCTCTGTAACTCATTCCTTCCTTTTTTTGCTGACAAAATCCACAACATCTACTAATCCCTATCCCCTGTATCTCACCTCCCAGGATCTACTCCAGCACCCACAACGACCCGTCTTCTCCCCATCCCTCCCGACCTCCCAACCGCTCTTCCTCAGTGCCTCCTCTCCCAGTTTGAACCGGTCACTCCTCCAGAAATCTCAAAACTCATCTGCTCTTCCAAACCCACCTGCTCCCTCGACCCCCTCCCTACTCCACTCCTGAAGTCCTGCCTCCCCGTGCTATTCCCCTACCTCACTAACCTCTTCAACTCCTCACTGTCCCTTAGAACTGTCCCCTCTGCCTTCAAAACTGCCGCTGTCACCACAATCCTTAAAAAACCTGGTCTCGATCCCTCCTCCCTTAATAACTACCGCCCAATATCCAATCTCCCCTTTCTGTTTAAAACCCTGGAACGTATAGTCGCCGCACAACTACAAACCCATCTTCATGTCAACAACCAACTCGAACCTCTCCAATCTGGTTTTTGCCCCACCAGAGCACAGAAACCGCTCTCCTCAAAGTCCTCAACAACCTCCTCACCTCGGCTGACACCAGTTCCCTCAACATCCTCAACATCCTCATCCTACTCGACCTGAGTGCAGCCTTCCTATCCAACAGATCCCACTTCATCTCTCTCCATAACTACACAATCCGCCCCTCTCCCACATCAATTCCTGTTTGTCAGCTGTTAAAACTTGGATGCAACACAACTTTCTCAAACTTAACCGCTATAAAACGCAATTCCTCCTCATAGGCTCCAAATCCACACTCACCATAGTCTCCCCATCTCCCCAGGCCCGCAACCTTGGTGTTTTGACTCCACCCTCTCCCTTGAGCCTCACATCCGTCAAGTTGTTAAAACCTCCTTCTTTCACCTCCGCAATATCGCCAAAATCGGACCCTCTCTCACACCCCCAGCTGCTGAAAGACTCATTCATGCCTTTATCTCCTCCCGACTGGACTACTGCAACTCACTTCTCCTCGGCATCAGCTCTACCAACATCAACCGACTCCAACTGGTCCAGAACTCAGCCGCCCGACTCATCACCCGCTCCAATCCTGGCATCACATCACTCCAGTCCTAAAACAACTCCATTGGCTTCCCATCTCCCACCGGATCACCTACAAAATCCTGGTCCTCACATATAAAGCCCTCCACCATCTGGCCCCCACATATCTCACTGACCTCCTCTGCCCGTACCAACCCAGCCCCTCAGATCCACCTCAGCCGGTAGTCTACTCTCTATCCAAAAGTCCAAACTCCGAAGTTTTGGGGACAGAGCCTTCTCTAGGGCAGCTCCCAGGCTCTGGAACTCCAAAAGTCTAAACACATTTTCTGCTTTACACACATATTGCATTTCAAAAAGGCACTTTTTCAATGCACTGAACACAGTTCTCTGCATAACACACAACAATCTGACATAAAGTATCATGTTTGCCATTTCAAAACACTGCCATTCAAAATGACACTACATGAGCTAATTGGCCAAATACATGTGCCACCTGGCCAAACACCTCAATGGTTAATTGTTAACACTTCAATCAGGATGTAAACACTATTAAAAGACCACAGGTGAGAACCTTTTTTTTTACAACAACAATGGAAGATATTGCAGAGAGAGAAAGAGGAAGAGGGAGGTTGAGAATAAGAGGGGGAGGAAGAGTGAGAGGTAGGGGTAGAGCAGGTAGAGGAGTTCATGGCCAAAGAAGACAAACACTTTCAAATGAAATCAGAGCAACCTTAGTAGATCATGCCATCAACCATGGGATGACAATGCGTGAGGCTGGACAGAGAGTGCAGCCAAACTTGAGCCGTTTTACTGTCGCCTCTGTCATCCGGACCTTTAGACTGGAGAACAGGTATGTAACCAAAATTTTATGTAGTACACATGTAGTATACCCCATGTCATAGTGTATCAGTTGGGGGACACCTGTTTACTTGGTGTATGACATCAGCCATTCATGAACTGTACAAGTTTCCTGTACAATGTACTCTACTGTGGGGGGAAATATTTAGGCTGCATTGTCCAAGCCCTATATATATTTTTATTTTATATTTTCTGAAGGACTGAGAGACGACACCATGGTGGAGAAGGGGCCAAATGTTCACCGGGGTACAGGAAGATGCCATTGTAATCCAAGACAACATATTATTCAACAACATTCAACGAGTCAGTCTGTCCACATTGGCTCGCATTCTCAAGCAAAACCAAATCAGAATGAAACAACTTTATAAGGTGCCATTTGAGAGAAACTCTCAAAGAAACAAAGAGTTAAGACGAGCATATGTGGATGTAAGTATTATATTGACTGCAGTACACTACATGCAACATTGTTTCCCAGTGTACTGGATAACACCATATTGACTGTTCTTTGTTTTCAGGTAGTACTGGAAATGGATGCTCATGCAATCCCACATGAGTTCATCTTTATAGATGAGGCTGGGTTCAAACTAGCAAAGACCAGAAGAAAGGGGAGAAACTTCATTGGCCACAGAGCCATTATAGATGTTCCTGGCCAACGTGGTGGGAACCTCACAATGTGCGCTGCCATCTCCAGCATGGTGTCCTCCACCATCATGCCAACCTTGGACCATAAAACACAGCCCATATCCTCACATTTCTGGACAGCCTTCACAACATTCTCATACCACCAGAGCGTATGAATGATGCAGACTATCAAAGAAACCGGTACATTGTAGTATGGGACAACGTGAGCTTTCATCGTGCAGCCCCAGTACAAAACTGGTTTGCTGACCACCCAACATTTCTCGTGCAATACCTCCCACCATACTCACCATTTCTGAACCCCATAGAAGAGTTCTTTTCGGCATGGCGGTGGAAGGTATACGACCGTCAGCCCTTTGTGCGCATGCCTCTTGTGCAGGCCATGGAGGAGGCATGTGATGAGATTGATGTGAGTGCAATTCAGGGATGGATAAGGCACTCAAGACGCTTCTTCCCTCGATATCTGGCAAGGGAAGATATTGCCTGTGATGTTGACGAGGCGTTGTGGCCAGACCCGGCTGTGCGGCAAGATGCTGCCTAATTAAATTTCTTGCCTCTTTTTTTTACTGTAATATATTTTTTTCTGAAATTCTTTTTCAGTTTACTGTTTTTTGTAAGAATATTTTTGTTCAGTCCCATGTAAATATATCTGCTGTGCATATGTTGCACTGACTTGTTTACTGTAGTGGTTTTCTACAGAATGGTTGGACGACCTCCTCAAGGTGAAAGGGAACGGCTCTTTACTCAACAAGAGCTTGCCGTCATTGACATGGTGTAATAATGCAATCCGACATCATTAGTTGCAACAACGCATAATTGCAAATAGAAATGAATTCAACAATATCAATAGGGTCAGCATTTCTACACTAAGTCGCATCCTACAGAAACATAACTTCAGAATGAAGCAGCTGTACAGGGTGCCATTTGAGAGGAACAGTATCAGGGTCAAGGATCTGCACCATGAATATGTGCAGGTATGTGTCACTTTACTTTTCATACTACGTATTGTGATGTGGGGATGAGGGTTTATGCTGCCACCTACCCTGCCTGTGGCTTGTAGTTTTTGTCTATACTGACCCAACCCAGCCCCTACTACTTACTTTATGTGTTTTAATTAACACTATTCTATATTGTCTGCTACAGACAGTTCTGGATTTTGATCCAGAACTGCCACATGATTTCATCTCCGTGGATGAGGCAGGCTTCAATCCGGCCAAAACCAGGTGTAGGGGCTGTAATGTAGTTGGACAAAGTGCTGTTGTAAATGTCCCTGGGAAGGGTGGGGGAAATATCACTTTGTGTGCTACAATAAGTCTCCAAGGAGTCCCGCATCACAATACCACTCTACAATACGGGACAGATCATTGCATTTCTAGATGCACTACATGCAGTTGTGCAGGACAGACCACAGCAGCCCAGGTTAGTTGTCATGAGGGATAATGTTAGTTTCCACCGGGCTGCTCTGGCGATACACAAGGCGATATTTTCCCTGATGCGTAGCCCGCAAATACAGAACATGGCCTGTGATGTTGACAAGGACTTGTGGTCACATCCGAACAGAAGGCCTGATCCATAAGCCCCTCTAGCCCCTCACCACACACACACACAAAACAAGTATATGTTTTTTCCCCCCAATAGCAATTTATCCAGTAATTGATTTGTTTTTTTTACTTTTGTTTTGTTGCTAAATTTGACGATTTGTGATTGCATTTATCTTTATTTCTTTAAGAATGTTTCTTTTTGTAAAATTTTTCTTTTGAGATTTACAGAAGACAATTAAAATGACAATTAAAAGACTGCAGTGTTTTATATAAAGCCCATCAGTGTGTTGCTGGTGATATGAAATAATAATTCAAATGGTCCTTGTGTGTATGGTTTTGTTTCAAGAATTTCTTTTTTATAAAGGAGTGATGAGTTTTGCTCAGTTTTGATTGCAGTGTTTTATTTTGGCAGAGATGTGAGTTGTTAATCTCCAAGTGCTATGTCTGGTTGGCTTGTGTGTAGATTTCTGACCTCATGAGACAAATTCTGCAAAAAGGGTGTAAGCTATGAACCTGAAACAGTGAATTACTAATTTCTGCCACCTGCTGGAAACACTCATAAGAGAGAGACCAAGTGAGAATTTTTTATTCAGAAATATTGGACAGAAATGTTTAATGTAATTGTTACTCTATGTTCTAGGCTCCATTGTGGTTGTTTATATTTGTCTTTTTCTATATTTAGAGTTAAATGTGTGAATCCAGCAAACTTTCAGTGAACTTTCAGAAACCTTACAAAATATTCTCAACAATAGTTGAGTTAATGAGTTGTACATTTGATAAACTTTCAAATATAAACAGAGATTTCTTATACCATGTCTGATTTGCACAATACTAGTTTATGCTATATATAGGCTTTTATTTATTTTATGGTAATGTTCAAAATTTTAATATCAAGAGTAATAACCTGGTAAGATTTGTGTATCATATATAAGAATATATTATATTTAATAAGACTATTCACTTGAAGTGCATTCACATCCACTGATGTTCTATGTGTTAGACAAACTTTAAATAAAAAAGTAAAACTTTCCCCAAATTTAATCATTTTTGTCATCTTGTACTGTTAACATCAAGTTTAACATTTAAACCACGTAGTCTTTCACAAAAAGCCATTTTCTTCAAAATGAGTGGGTGTTTTGTGTGGTCCCACCGTTAGGCCATATGTCAATTTCTTACAGTTTTTCTCAATTGCTAAAACACTACAACCCATTGACAGAACAAAGTTCTCAGTTGCCTGAACTTATTTAGCTAATTGTATAGTCTATAACCATTTCACATGGCAAATCACAATTTGCAGATCTCGCTTACTGTGTGTTCACACCGAGCGCGAATGAGGCGTCAAGCGCGAGTGATTTACATGTTAAGTCAATGTAAAGACGCGATAGACGCGCTTGCGGCGCGAATAGCGCGAATGAGGCGGCGCGAATGACGCGAATGACGCGAATTGCGCGAATTGCGCGAATGACGCGAATCGCGCGAGTTGAAAAATCTGAACTTTGGTGGAAATTCGCGTCGCGTTAACCAATCAGGAGCCTGCTCTAGTAGTGACGTAGACGACGTAGCGAGCAGAGGCAGAAACAAAATGGAGGAGAAATTAATCATCGCAGTGTGTGGACAACCGGAGTTGTATGATACTTGTTCTTATTTCTATAAAAACAGGAATAAAAAGGATCTTGCTTGGAAGAAAGTGAGTGAGGAGGTCGGAGAATCTGGTAAGTTGTAAAAAACATTCTTAACTCAATTTGAGTTATATATACATATTGAAACTACAAGGTAGCTAAAGGCGGTAGATTGAGCTTATTATTTTACAACTACGTTCCCGCTAAAGTTCATGTGTTTATTCAGAGGAAGTGTGCAGAAAGAAGTGGAAGAGCTTGAGGGACACATATTTAAAGGAGAGGAGAAAGGAGACAGAGAAGAGGAGTGGGTCAGCAGCAGATGCAGGAAAAAGATGGAAGTACTCTGCGGTCCTGTCTTTTCTAGACCGCTTCGTCTCCCCACGGGAGACAAGCGGGAATATGGAAAGGGGGGATGAGGAGAATCAGGCCGCAGGGTACGACCAGGGCGAGGCAGCAGTAGGTGTGTTGACAAGTGAAGCAATACAACAGGGCAACGTGTAGTTGTTTTTATGATGAAAATATAGATTCATTTCTCTGTGACAGGTGTAATGTGCAATTAATATTTAAAATTGTCATGACAGATCCGACTGGTTCTTTTGATGGCAGTGAGCCTGGGTCCCCTCTGCCGGAACCTGCTGCTGCTTCAACATCTGCTGCTGTACCCAGAGGTGTGTACAGGCAATTATGACAATGTTTACATGCATATAATATTTACAGTGACGTTTGTGAATTTATGCCTTCTCATAGTACAAAATGTTTTATCATTTGTTACAGCACCACCAAGAAGAGCTCGGAGAAGGCCTAGGGAGCAGCCATCAGAGGTGGAGCGACAGCTGCTTGAAGCACTCCGGACCCGTCCTGTTGCCCCAACGCCGCCTCCACGCTCAGAGGATGAGCTCTTCCTCTTGAGTCTGGTCCCTTCCCTGGAGAGATTGCCACCTCAGACAAAGGAATTTGTGAAATTTCAAATTCACAAATTAATTTATGAAAGCAGCACAGTTGTGCTTAATTTGGAACAATTGGAGCCCACAGAGTAGTTTTTTTAAAAAGAGGCAGCAATCTCTGCAGGGAATGAAACAGACTTTCTCTCCTTTCTCCTCTACTTCATTTTGACCCTCACTCTTCCCTCTTCCAAACAAGATCCTTTTTATTCCTGCATGTAAATAGTTGTAAATGTTCTTTGTATATAGTTTTTATTTTTATAAATGTTTTTTAAATAAATGTTCTATAAAATGATCAAAGGTTTTGGTGTGTTACTTTGTGTATAACATAGTAAATCATCATTTATATTTGTAACATTCAAATATTATTTATATATTAAGACTACAATCATTCGAATTGTACATTCACTTTAATTATGTCATATTGCAATTACACTCACAATAGTATAGTAATTTTTTTTTTATTTGTGATTGGACCAGTGTTGTTGTATAGTGTAATGAGAATGTAGCAACGAGACGGATTGATTTTGGATTACAATATACAAAGTGTGGAAATCAAAAGAAAAGACTATAGAATGGAATAATTATAGGAGCTAAACATAAAAGACATAAACAGCACAGTATGTAATGAACAAAAACTATTCAGTCGGCTGCCACGGGACTGCTCCCTCGGCAGAAAAGTGAGCCATGAAACTGTCCCGAACCCGGATGGCCTCTCTGGCAGAATTATTTGCTGCAACCCGACCAAGACTCTGCAGCGACTCCTCTGTACCTTGCACCCCCCCCCCCTCACAGCAGGTGCCTCTTCAGATCTCCTCAGAAAGTTGTGGAGGACACACGTCGCCTTCACACACCTCTCCACAACATCAGGCTGAACCTCTATGAGGCGGCGATATATCCTCCACTGTGAGGACAGGATCCCAAAGGCATTCTCCACCACCATCCGGGCTCTGGACAGACGGTAATTAAATACCCGTCTCTCTCGGGGAAGGGAGCGCCCAGGGAATGGCCTCATGAGGTTTTTCCTGAGGGGAAAGGCCTCATCTGCCACAAAGACATGGGGCAGGGGTCCTCTGTGGTCAGCTCCTGGTAGAGGACGGTCAGGTGGCAGATGGAGGGTGCCACCACGGAGTGCCTGGCCAAAGGCTGAGTTAGACAGAATCCCACCATCGCTTGTCCGGCCATATCCCCCAACATCAATCACCCGGAAGCAATACCTTGCATCCACAACAGCTAGAAGAACTAGAGAAAAATGTCCCTTGTAATTAAAAAACTGGGATCCGGTATTGGGGGGTGACTTTATCATGACGTGCTTGCCGTCCAGTGCTCCACAGCAGAGCGGGAAGTTCCACCTCTCCTCAAAACCCTCTGCAATGGACCTCCATTCATCTGTGGAGGGCACAGCCATGAACTCCTCTACTAAGCAGTCCCAGATTGCAGTCGCCACATCTGGGACTATCTTGCAGACTGTGGAGACACCAACACGGAAGCTGCTGGCGATGGTCCGGAAGGAGTCTCCTGTGGCAAGATATCTGAAAGAGAAAATAAAATGAACATGGTTATAAATGCAGATTGTGATTCCATATTAGAAAATATAAATTGTTTACAGTTAAATTTATTGATAGTGGCAAGTAGAAAACCACTATATTGTGTTTCAAAGTTTCACATAGCATCTTAGCATTTAAAACTGCCATAAATACATTTAATCAATTTAACCGTTATTTTTCATATTGAAACTGTCGAAAATACACAAGAAAGTGAATTAATCAACATGACAGCCTCTGAACTCAATGCAAAACTAATATTACATACAGGCAACGGAATAAAAAATAGATTCAGTCAGTCATCGCTACTAAAATTAATTTGAAACAAACTCGTCATGTGTATGTGGAGGTTCAGTCGTTAATTACTTGTAATCACACAGAATATTAAATTATTTACTGACCGGAGACAGATTGATAGGCGCTCTGCAGGTGGAATACAGCGCCTGTAGTTAGTGTCCTGGAGGGAAATCCTCCCACCGACACGGGACAACAGGTCATCGAACTGGGGCCTGCTCAGTCGGAAGTACCGCTGAAAGCGGCCGTCATCCAGGCGCAGCTCCTGGAGGAGTTGGTGAAACTCACCAAGCTGGGTGCGCCTCCGAAGGATCGGGTGGACCCAGACACGGCGCCGAACTTGTTTACGCCGTTTTTCAGCCTTCCACAGCACATACAGTGCAGCTATCCTCTCAACGTAATCCATGTCCGCCATTTCGCAAAGACTGGATTCGCCTGGCTCCCATGAAGCGAATTTGACGCGCGAATAGCGCGAATGATGCGAATTTCACGCGCGAATGACGCGAATAGCGCGAATGACGCGAATGAAGCGAATGACGCGAATGACGCGAATGAAGCGAGTAAACACAAAATGTTCAAGCGTCCAACTACTCGCGAATAGCGCGTTTTTGACGCCTCATTCGCGCTCTATGTGAACACACAGTGATGGAGGGAACGAGACGTTGTGTCGAACCGACAGATGGGGTTCGCCCCTGAGAACCTATCATCTTCTGACTATTTTGAAAAGGCCAATGAAATTGGCGAATGAAATTTGCATGCCGGGCTCCGCCCCCGGATATCCGGGTATAAAAGGGGAGCCGGCGTGCTCATTCATTCACCTTTTGTGCTGAGGAGCCTGAGAGCATCTCACGATCGCTGCAGCGGACGGCTAGTGTTGTGGCATGAGGGACACAACGTCTCGTCCCCTCCATCAGGGAACAGAGGTTACATACGTAACCGAGACGTTCCCTTTCTGTCGGTCTCTCGACGTTGTGTCGAACCGACAGATGGGGTTCCTATTGAAAACGCCACAGCACTAAGCTGCGTCACAATCTCTAGCGAAGCGACGTTGACCGGCCTGGGCGAGCCACACGTGAGCGCTATCGCGAAATTTGTAACCTTCCAGTGGGCAGGCAGGGGCTCCCAGAGCTTTTGGCAAACATGAGTAGCCCCTGCCCTCGGCCACCACAGACGGAGGCCTTGTTCTCTAAACCGTTGGGCTACTGGGTAAGCGCTTTTCCCTCAATGTGGACATGCGCTACGGAGACCACTTCCCACCATAGGGGGGAATACAGTGGAGACACCAACATGGTCTCACCAAATAGGGGAGAACTCATGGGAGGTATGTGCGGAATGCCGCAAGGTGGATGTCCACCTGGGGGAGGTCATGGGTTGCCACGCGGGGAACCATCTCATGACGACATCTCAGACGGAACCACCCTAGTGGGGGGTTACTACATGTGGGGCACTAGGTCAGGTTAGAGCTATATGTAATAACTCAGCTTGATACCTGGCCATAGGCGACAGGGCTGCTCCGCCAAGCCCGCCGCCCTGAGTGCTTATTGATGGATGGACGGACTGCTTATTCTTCACCCTTGGGGGTGCCCATAGCGCACTGATCCACCTAAGAAGGGGAATGGCGCTATGCGCAGGCGTACGCCCTACGACCGCTGGTCTCACCTGTTGGCAAGACTCGAGCTGCTGGCTCCCCACGGAGGTTGCAAGCCTCTGTGAGGTATAGCGTAGCCCAACCCGCAACTCTACAGATGTCTGCCAGAGAGGCGCACTGAGCCGATGCCCACGAGGAGGCCACACCCCGAGCGGAGTGTACCGTCACTCAAATTGGCACGGGCTAGGATCGGCACGCCGTAGTGACGGCGTGTGCGATCCAGTGCGACAACTCTCCTCGGAGACAGCACTCCCGTTGCTGACCTCCATAACAAAGAGCTGCTCAGGGCCTTGAAGCCCTCCGTGTGGTTCGAGTAGAGGCGCAATGCGCTTACTGGGCACCCCACGTACAGGTTGGGTCTTTCTCCCGGTGTGGGAGCGCCTGCAAGCTCACCACCTAGTTCCCAAAGGGGGGAGGCGGAACTTTGGGCACATAAGTCGGCCGGGGTCTCAGGATCACGTGAGAGTCACCGGGCATGAATTTTGGCAATCGGTGGACACGGAATTCTTGCAGGTGCCTCACCCTCTGGATGGACTCGAGCCCCAGCAGGAGAGCCAACCCCCCTCACAGAACGAGGAAGGGGGCTGTCCGCAGGGCCCGAAAAAAGGGGACCCAAAGGTCCACCTTACGGCCCCAAGCGGGTACGGGGCGCGGACGAGGCCTTAGCCCCTCGCGCCCTAGAGGAACCTAATAATCAGGTCATGCCGCCCCAGAGGCTCACCAGCAACTGGTACGTGATAACCGCAACAGCGGGTACCCACGCTCCAATGTACTCCCCAGCCTCTATTGCAATAGGACAGCACGTTCCTGAGCGAGCAATTCCGCGGGTCTTCTCCTCGAGGCATCCAGCCTTGTGGGCATGGCCCTTGCCTGAGTGATAGTCTCCACCACTGTGGGGGGTAGATCATCCACAAACTCCTCGTCCCATCCAGGAGCCAGACCCAAAGGTTCCGGCTCGAATGCCACAACGTGCCCATCCCCTGCGAGTAGGCCCTTCGCCAGGGGATTTGGCCAGGGGGAGTTGTCGTCAGGAGAATTAGCTCCGAGGACCAAGTGTAGTTGGGCCCGTAAGGCGCAACTAGCAGCACTTGATACTCCCTTCCCAGACCTTGCACAGGACCTGCGCAATGAGGCTCACTGGGGGGAAGCGTACTTCCACTTGTCCCGCGACCTGCTGCGCGCTAGGGCCTCCGTGTCGAGGGGGGGGGCCTCGTCCAGGGAGTGCCCAGCGGTACTGGGTGGTGTTCAGGGAGGCAACAGGTCCCCCTGTGCCCGCCCAAACCACACCCAAGCCGGCCCGCAGGGGTGGAGTCGTCACTTCCCACGAAGTGTGTCAACTGACGAGAGAGCGCTTGGCTGTCTGGTTCAGGACACCCGGTGGGCGTGTGACATGCAGGGGCTTTCCCCCCTGCTGTCTCCACCAGGGGTGGAGTCGTCACTTCCCACGAGGTGTCAACTGACGAGAGAGCGCTTGGCTGTCTGGTACAGGACACCGGGTGGGCGTGTGACATGCAGGGTTTTGCCACCTGCTGTCTCCACGGGAGGAGGCGTTTGGGCGAGTTGCGATGACTGCAGCGAGCGAATGCCACCCTGAGGTTTAGTACGCTACGCCGGTCGTGCTGTCCGGGCCAGTATGCTGGCTCTGCACGAGAGGCCGGAGCCTCATCAGTGCAAGCAGGACAGCTAGCAACTTGAGGGCAGTGATATGCCAACGCAGGCGGGGGCCCTTCCAGCGACCCGACACTGCGCGTCCGTTGCACACCGCACCCGCACCCCGTAGGGAGTCGTCTGTCGTTACCACGACCGGCCTCAAGACTTGCCCGGGGTTAGGATGCGACGGCAGCAGCCATAATGACGATACGCCTACTGCCAGTGCGCCACGCTCTCCAGGGAACTCATCTCTGTAGTCAGTGCTGTCGCGGTCCCATGTGCGTCAACCCGAGGGGGACAGGCCACCCCCGAGGACACCATGCCCAGGAGCCTCTGAAACTGATTTCAGAGGGACCGCTGGCTGCTGCCTGAAAGTTCAAGCAGCTCAGCACTGACTGTGCGTGCTCGAGAGCGGGCACGCCGTCATGTTGAGTTCTCTACCAGGAAAAGGGGAGCTCTGCGCCAGGGAGAGCTGCTCTTTTTCCCGGCTGACCCGTTACTGACATGCCAGCCCCTCGACAGTGCCGAGAGAGACTGGACATGAGAGTATGCGGTCAGTTGTCATGAACCACTCCTGGCGTCTGACAGACACCAGGACGCGCTTCTGCGCCTCCTGAACGGCACCCTTGCAAGGTGCTGCTCAAGGTATGCAGCGACCCCTGGTTTTGGGGATCATGAAGTGCGGCTGTAGAAGCCACTGGACATCTCGGCCGAGGGGACGGTTCGATCGCCTTCGCCAAAGGGGTGGCAGCCCCGGCCTGGAGCACGGGAACATCCCTGCCTCTGCTGAGGTAAGAGGATGCCTGAAGTCCGGCGGAGGTCTGGCAAACTGCTAGACCAAGCACCCAGGGACCTCACAGGAGGGGCTACGATCTGCTTCATCAACCCGCGGGGGTTGGTTCAATGACGAGCAGTGCTGGTCCCACCCGGGGGGAACAGCTCCGCTAAATCACCTGCGAGGCGATGGCGTAGCTCGAAGCACCGTCGAAGCGAGAGTGCTGAGGGCTGCTTTATACTCGCCATTGCGTGCCGCCACGACGCAACGTCGAGTTGCCGAACACCATCTTTCAGAGGGTGAGAGCGGCTGCAAGTGGGACCCAGAGAGAGACCTCTCCTTGTGAGAAGGCGGGCACTAGGCCCCCGAAGGGGCCCAGAAGGTGTTTGGGACACGGCAGGGACCGCCCCAGTCCGACCACCCAGCGACCAAGGCTGGGTCGGGCCCGATGGTTGAATCTCTCTAGGTGGTCCTTCTCTCGACGTCTTCCTCCGGGGGGCCACCTGCGGAGCACCAGAACCGGAGTCGACGCTGGAGAAGGCCGGGGCTGCTGGGGGGCAGACCACGTGCGAGACCTCCACAGCCGAAAGGCGGCCGGGTCACAGCAGGCCGGTCTGTTTCTACACTGTCAAAAGGCTGCTGGAGCAGTACTTGACAGCGCCACCAATCAGCCGACCTTGCGAGAGGGGAGTCGGGAAAGTGGCCTTTCTCGACATCGCCCACCTGTGCAAGATTGAGTCCGAGGCGTCTCTCCTGCTCGCGTCACGTCTGCCCAGCCAGAGCCTGCTCGCGTCACGTCTGCCCAGCCAGAGACTGCTCGCGTCACGTCTGCCCAGCCAGAGACTGCTCGAGTCACGTCTGCCCAGCCAGAGACCGCTCGCGTCACGTCCGCCCAGCCAGAGACTGCTCGCGTCACGTCCGCCCAGCCAGAGACTGCTCGCGTCACGTCTGCCATATCTGAGCCTTGGGACAAGATGGCCAAATCCACGCCTGTGCTGGTTCCTGAACCGTCGGACCCGCGCTATACCCCTGAACCGACAGGTCTGCCTGGTTCCCTTGAAGGGACATCTCGGCCCTGGAAGCCTGCTCCGCAATGGCCTCCTGCACAGCCTGCCCAGCCAGAGCAGTCTGCCCAGCCAGAGACTGCTCGAGTCACGTCTGCCCAGCCAGAGCCTGCTCGCGTCACGTCCGCCCAGCCAGAGACTGCTCGCGTCACGTCCGCCCAGCCAGAGACTGCTCGCGTCACGTCTGCCATATCTGAGCCTTGGGACAAGATGGCCAAATCCACGCCTGTGCTGGTTCCTGAACCGTCGGACCCGCGCTATACCCCTGAACCGACAGGTCTGCCTGGTTCCCTTGAAGGGACATCTCGGCCCTGGAAGCCTGCTCCGCCCTGGCCTCCTGCACAGCCTGCTCCGCCCTGGCCTCCTGCACAGCCTGCTCCGCCCTGGCCTCCTGCACAGCCTGCTCCGCCCTGGCCGCCTGCACAGCCTGCTCCGCCCTGGTGGGTTTCGGTTTCATATGCTCGATTGTGGTGGTCTTCTGCTCCACCCTGGTGGGTCCCAGATCCGCCCTGGTCGCCTGCTCCACCGCAGGCTCCAGGTTCTCTTCCGCTCCACGGTCCTGGCCCTCCATCCCGCCCCCGGGTCCGCTCCTCCTCCCTCCTGGACAATTTGAGGAGCGTCTGGAATCCTCTCCTTAAAGGGGGGGCTATGTCACGATCGTCAGCTGGAGTGCCCATGAACTCCAGTAGAGGGCACTCCACTCAGAACTCCAGTTCCCATAATTCCATGCTAACCACCACCAGGTGTCTTAGATCACAGACAATCACCACCAGATGATTCCCATTACCACCTCACTATATATACTGTGTTCCGACTCTCATTCATCGCAAAGTCTTGTTTAGCTAGTCTACATTTCTGAGCGGTTTCAGGTATCTGTCTTTTCCGTGTATTACTTTGTATTTTGATATTGACTACGATTCTCTGCTGCCTGCCCTGACCTCTGCTTGTGACTGTTTATGATTCTGGATATCCCATACATACCTTACGCTGTCGGTGATCTCTGCCTGTTTGACCATTCTGAGAATAAAATACTGCATTTGGATCCGAACGTCTCTGACTTCTCGTTACAACTGTAGTGATTTTTTTTAAATGTTGCAACAGCATGTGTGTGTATCTGCAAATATTTCTGAGCATGTGAATAATCTGATACATATTTTAGGATTATGGCAAAGCATACTAAAGATGATGGTGCTTTTCATTATGCCCAACAGTGTGTAGTTGGTTAGGCAAAAATCTGGTAATATGAATGAAGTGTGTGCCATTTCATGCAAAAGTTTGATTTTGATAATGCTATGTGTAGATTCGGTTGCAGTACTTCATTTTGCAGGATATATGAGGTATTTTGCAGTTTGGGTGTGTGGTTTTGTGAATTGTGTTAAGTATTTTGATAAAACCAGAACAACCAGAACCATTAACAATTGGAAAAAACTGTAAACAACTTCTCACCAAACCCCAAAGAAAGAATCTCACATTGAAAACGTAAAAGAAAGTTTGTTGCAAATTAATATAATTTATAATCTGCTATGGCATTTGAGTCTTTTGTGTATCAATGTACTTATTTCCCAATGGATACTTTCCGGTAAGTCCTAGAGCATGCAACTGTGTAATTTCCTTCCAACTTCTTATCTTTGGACCTTTAATGTGCACATTGGTCGATTCCAAAAAAGAAGGATTTGTACCTTTTTTGTGACTTTTTCCATACCATGACCATACTCTACATCCCTAATCCCACCCAATACCAAACCACTACCTTTTTAACTATTAATAAGCAATAAATGAAAAATTCATAGAGGAAAAATTTGTTAAAAATAGTTTGATATACTGAAGTGTGATCCAGTAGTCTAGTATGTAGTTATTGAACAAGATGAAGCAATATCTTTGAGTGGTCACATCATGTACTCAGGCGTTTGTGTGATATGGTTTGGTGTTCTGCTATGTGGATGTTGTGTTTTCTTTGGCCATGTGCTCCGTGTCATCAGCTCCATGAGCCGGTTGTACTCGACTTAGAAGTGAGTCATCACGTGCGTTTCAAGACTGGTCCTAACTTCTTTAAATCCGTAACATAAAAGGAAGATCGGGCTCATTGAAATATGAAAAGTATGAGTGATTAGTCCTAACTGATTGTGAAGATTGTTTAGGGAATAACTGTATTTGGCTATATGGTCAATAACAGTGGTGTAAAGTATTGGAGTACAGTTATGTAACTATTTCTTGTTTTTCACAGACACGTCTGTTAAGTGTTGAGGTCTATAGTGCTGTTTTGAGCCTACATTCAGTATGATGTCCTGTTCAAATCAGTCGTTTTGGAATTGGTGACTGGTAACTTGTAATGGAGTCATTGTTACCACCACAAACTATCTGTACTTTTACTGAAGTATGGTTTTCAGGTACCCTTTACACCCCTGACAAATGAGGACGTCCAAGGTAATAAATCAAAAATGTTTGCATGCGTGCCTTTTAATGCATGTGATCTTATCCTGTATTACATCATATTTATTCATCTAACTAACTACATATTGATTTCACATGAATTTCTCTTGTGCTTTTCACACTTCTACATTGTTACAATTGCAAAGCAGATATACTGCACATAAATATTAGGAAAGATAATAGAAATACAGGAGTACATGTGTTATTACAATTTTGACAACATGGCAAAGGTCTACAGGCTCACATTCAGTTTTATGGCTTCTGGATATCATGTTGGCTTTCTTGTTCTCCCGAAGAATGACCAGTAGATGGCACACTCTAGTGAAGAAAATTTCTGGATCCCGCTCACATGGAGAAGGAACAGAGCCGGTGGGAACAGGATGATGATGGTGTCTGAAGACAATTACAGACAGAAAGAACTCAGATGAACAAGAGAAACTAATCAGCACTGACAGACGACAGCACCAAACAAAATGAGCGAGATGTTTCATATCAGCAAACAGAAAACACAAGAGAGAGTCGATGAGCCGGACAACACGAGGAAACCAGAGGACACAAGACAAGCCCCTGAAACACGGGCACAAACAATACCATGTGATTGAAAAAATAAACTAGATATTTGTTTGTAATTCATGTGTAAGTTTGACCTCAGTTCGTGTGACGTTAGGTTTAGTGATGTGGTTTTGTTTGACCACATTCTACCAAAATCTCTTTCAAATAAAAACAATATTATACCTGAAGCAAAGTTGGTCTTTATCATTTCTCAAATGCTAATTTATTTCATGAGGTTGTTTCAAATGTCAGAGTGTAAAGGCAGTGGAGATCTAGATCCATGTCAGCAGAGAGGTGTTGTGTTTCTGGTCATTCTCTACACATGATCACACATTTAAAGAGACACTCCAGCTGATAATGACAATTCTGTCATTATTTACTCAACATCAAGTCGTTCCAAACCTGTTTTTACTTCTTTGTTTTGTTGATCAGAAAGGAAGATATTGGCAAAATGTTATCATTTTCTGTGACATCATTGACTGTCATAGTAGAAAAGTTAACTGCCAGTCAAAGGTGCCCGCGAACTGTTTGTTTCTTCAAAATATGTCATTACGTGTGCAACAGAACAAAAACATTTAATAATAAAACGTTCGTAGTTAAAACTGTGTAAGTGTTCTTATTACTGTGTAAGTGTTGTTATTACTGTGTAAGTGTTGTTATTACTGTGTAAGTGTTGTTATTACTGTGTAAGTGTTATTATTACTGTGTAAGTGTTATTACTGTGTAAGTGTTATTATTACTGTGTAAGTGTTATTACTGTGTAAGTGTTATTACTGTGTAAGTGTTATTATTACTGTGTAAGTGTTATTATTACTGTGTAAGTGTTATTACTGTGTAAGTGTTATTACTGTGTAAGTGTTATTACTGTGTAAGTGTTATTACTGTGTAAGTGTTATTATTACTGTGTAAGTGTTATTATTACTGTGTAAGTGTTATTACTGTGTAAGTGTTATTACTGTGTAAGTGTTATTACTGTGTAAGTGTTATTACTGTGTAAGTGTTATTATTACTGTGTAAGTGTTATTATTACTGTGTAAGTGTTATTATTGTGTAAGTGTTATTACTGTGTAAGTGTTATTACTGTGTAAGTGTTATTACTGTGTAAGTGTTATTATTACTGTGTAAGTGTTATTATTGTGTAAGTGTTATTACTGTGTAAGTGTTATTACTGTGTAAGTGTTATTATTACTGTGTAAGTGTTATTACTGTGAAAGTGTTATTACTGTGTAAGTGTTGTTATTACTGTGTAAGTGTTATTATTACTGTGTAAGTGTTATTATTACTGTGTAAGTGTTATTACTGTGTAAGTGTTGTTATTATTGTGTAAGTGTTATTACTGTGTAAGTGTTATTATTACTGTGTAAGTGTTATTACTGTGTAAGTGTTATTACTGTGTAAGTGTTATTATTACTGTGTAAGTGTTATTACTGTGTAAGTGTTATTATTACTGTGTAAGTGTTATTACTGTGTAAGTGTTATTACTGTGTAAGTGTTGTTATTACTGTGTAAGTGTTGTTATTGCTGTGTAAGTGTTATTATTACTGTGTAAGTGTTATTACTGTGTAAGTGTTGTTATTGCTGTGTAAGTGTTGTTACTGTGTAAGTGTTATTACTGTGTAAGTGTTATTACTGTGTAAGTGTTATTATTACTGTGTAAGTGTTGTTATTGCTGTGTAAGTGTTATTACTGTGTAAGTGTTATTGTTACTGTGTAAGTGTTATTACTGTGTAAGTGTTATTACTGTATAAGTGTTGTTATTACTGTGTAAGTGTTGTTATTACTGTGTAAGTGTTGTTATTACTGTGTAAGTGTTATTAATGTGTAAGTGTTATTATTACTGTGTAAGTGTTATTATTACTGTGTAAGTGTTATTACTGTGTAAGTGTTTTTATTACTGTGTAAGTGTTGTTATTACTGTGTAAGTGTTGTTATTACTGTGTAAGTGTTGTTATTGCTGTGTAAGTGTTATTACTGTGTAAGTGTTATTACTGTGTAAGTGTTATTACTGTGTAAGTGTTGTTATTACTGTGTAAGTGTTATTACTGTGTAAGTGTTATTACTGTGTAAGTGTTATTATTACTGTGTAAGTGTTATTACTGTGTAAGTGTTGTTATTGCTGTGTAAGTGTTGTTACTGTGTAAGTGTTATTACTGTGTAAGTGTTATTATAACTGTGTAAGTGTTGTTATTGCTGTGTAAGTGTTATTACTGTGTAAGTGTTATTATTACTGTGTAAGTGTTATTACTGTGTAAGTGTTATTAATGTGTAAGTGTTATTATTACTGTGTAAGTGTTATTATTACCGTGTAAGTGTTATTACCGTGTAAGTGTTATTACCGTTTAAGTGTTATTATTACTGTGTAAGTGTTATTACTGTGTAAGTGTTATTACCGTGTAAGTGTTATTACCGTGTAAGTGTTATTACCGTTTAAGTGTTATTATTACTGTGTAAGTGTTATTACTGTGTAAGTGTTATTACTGTGTAAGTGTTATTACTGTGTAAGTGTTATTACCGTGTAAGTGTTATTACCGTGTAAGTGTTATAACCCTGTAAGTGTTCTTTACTAACACCCTTTAACCCGGTTGCTGCAAATCATGTTAAGAGGGGCAGTTTAATATAACACAAACATTAAATATACTGTAAGTATGTCTTTTAATAACATACATGACATTATATTTATTAAACCAATTTACCTGTTTGTGGCGTTTGAACATTACTTTAAAGTGGAAACTAAAGGTTTTTTCCTTTCTATTCGGTAAAAATAAGCTAATAAAACATTTCAAATTTACATTTCATGTCCAGTTTTTCTCATGTGGCAAGTAGTCGTGTAATAAGCCAGATAACATACTTTAATAATCCCCTTCAGTGAGACACCAGACCCTCTGTAGGGGCAAATTTCTGCGATAACAACCGGCTGCCTGTACATTATCCCTTACAGAATGCATCCTGTTAGCATTTTTTCACTTGGAACGCTCCCAAATCAAACATATCAAAGTTGAGACACACCAAACAATATTCCTGCCAGATGGACCTGCGTGAACTGTAGGTGTGTGCAGCAAGAATGCAGAAATCCACATGCTTTCATTTACTGGTATTTGATTCACGTGCGACTAACGTGTTAAACACGTGTTAAAATGTCATACTGTACTTTTAAAAAATGTAAAATTGAATTTGAAAGTTTCCTACCGTATTCGCTTATTTTGCATGTGTCCCTTACAGTATGTACCCGCAAAGAATATCTGTAGAAATGACGGTATTACTGCAGCTAGTTGCCAGTAAATTACTGTAGATTTACATTTATGTCAATTACTGGCAACAGTTTGTTCAAAGATAAATGTAAATGTACCAACAGCCAAAATTAGCGATAAAGACAAAGATTTATCTTTGAACAAACTGTTTTCAACAACTTAGATAAATACAAATCTACAGTAAGCTACTGGCAACTAGCTGCATAACTACAGCAAACATGTTTACAGTGATGTAGAATACACGGGGAGCCTCACTGTTAATTGTTGGCTACACACCTGTCTGTTGACATTATGGCAGAATGACTTCAACATTTTTGACTACATAAAAAACATTTCAGCCTGGATTCACAGTCCAGTCCCAGACTTAAATACATGTCATCCATTTACCAAAGGTCTACTGCTGGTGTTGTATAAGATTTCAAGTCTATTACAGACAGTGTATTTGTCTTGTGTGTCAATGGGTTGTTTTGATATCAGTGACAGTCACGATCCTCTTCAGGTGCAAGGTTTAAAGATCTTGTATCCAGTTGTTTTGTTCAATCACCATCTCTTTTAGTCCGATCTTTAGTTTCCTTCTGAGGATCAAACTGAAAGTTATCTGCAGTTGTAATGTTTGTGCAGACACATGCAATCTACCGGACGGGTGAAATTTGCTGAATGAAACACGACAAAATCAATCTTTTTCTTTTTTCTTCACTCTAATCTAATAACACACATTTAACTATTCAAAATGTGCATTGTATGTGTATCAATATCATGAAGCTATTTTAATTTGTTACATGTTTTTTAAATGGAAGACGGATGCATTTCAGTGACAAGGCTATAAGTAACATGATTGACTTTTTAGCATAAAATAAAGAAATACATGAAATACAGCCACACTAATAACATGAGGACATTGAGCAAATTGTAGCGATTTGCCCCCAAAAAATCAATAAACAAATAACTTCCAGGAATTAATGAAGATAACAGGACTGTGTGATGAGATTGACCCTCTCATAGCTAAAATGTCACGATAAATACAAAACTGAGAAAATGAACAAGAGGAGGAAACTTTCTGCTCTAAATGAAAAAAACCCGCGGACAAGACTAAGTGTGTAATATATCTAAAACATCATAGATTTAGTTAGAAATGTTTCACATTTAATATGAATTTAATATGGGAATGTTTCTTGAAACTTTCATGGTAAAGTATCATTGGAAATAGTGAGGAAACAAAATTGGTATTCTCGTTTTAAATTTGAATTATTCAATATTTGACACATTCATGCAATTGTGTACATGCAGTATAAAATGTCACCCTTTGTGTAGAACGTCTATGAAACCAGAAATTCTTAAGAAATCATAACTTAGTGTTCAATTGAAACAAACTCAACCGTCTAGAATTAACCCTTAATATACCAACAACTCTTTATTAAGCTGTGAGATCTATAACAAATGTTCTTCTAACAGTATAATGTTTCTTTGAACGCCTCTGAACATACACGTTTTTCTTGCTAATGCTCATCATTTTAACTCTTCATCGCAATAACAAACCATTTTCAAGTATCACAAGTGTGCGGCCTTGAAATTCATTTCTTGTGTGTCTGTGTCATGATAAACTTCTGCCCTAGAAATAGAAATCACATTGAGTTTCTTATTGCAGAAAGTATAAAGAGCAGTATATGGAGGAGAATATGCCCGTGTAATGTTATAATAATAAGTGTAAGTTACTGGAAGAATATGTGTTATTTCCAGCAGCGGTAAAGGGTTAAAGATCTCTGGCTTCACGTCATGAGCGCTCTGATTCCCCACAGCGATGAGAGAGAGAGATCTGCAGCAGCTCTCTCTCTCTCTCTCTCTCTCTCTCTCCGGGTCCATGTTGAGTTGATGTGTTGTGCTGGGTCATTTCAGGCCACGTCTGTCCGATCACAGATACAAACCCTGACGTAACGGCCATATCTCTTCTTCAGACCCTCGTACAGAAACACGCGCACGGAGGGCGTCGCGTCGCGTCGAGGTGAGGCGTTATTTCCTGTGTTTTAAGTCATGCGTATGAATGTGTTCGTGTTTAACACGGAGAGAGTGAAACTCATGAATGTCGGTTTGATCATCTCTGGTGTTTGTGCACGCGGATGTGGTTGTGTCACACTTTCAGTGTCTTCTGTAGGGCTTTCAGAAACACGCAGAAACATACATGTACTGTCACATTCTCACGAACATCTGTAAATAACACGAATCTCTAGAGCTGAAGTTATGGCGCATAATGTTACACGCGCGCGTGCATATGACAACTTATGTTCACTAGTTATAACAGCAGCGGAAGCAATATCATGACTAATAACACTCTTTTCATCGCATCTCACTGTGTTTTCATGTTCACGTGTGTGTTTAATGTGTTTTCTGATCAGCTCATATGCAAACACATGACCCACTTAAAGAAACGCCATCCAGTCTTTAATAATGCACGCGCACGCGCACGCGCACACACAACACTGACAGTGTGCTGATATTGGTTGGTCATTTTTGTATAGGCTTGAGGACACTATGGACAGTCCTATAACATGTAGCTGGATATCTAGCAAAACAACCACTTTGATCCATGATGATCCGTGATAAATCACCCAAAATGAGGTCATGTAGGCGAGTAATATATAAAAAAGATTGGTCTGTATGAACAAGATATCTTGCAAGGGAAAACATTTTCTTTGCACAGAAGAAACATGTGAAGTATCATTTCATAAACATTGATATACGTGGCATTGCTCATAATGATATAATATTGATATAATGTGATTATAATGACTAATAACTGCATTAAGTCATATACTGCACCGTACCTTTAATAGCTGCATAACTCATCCACTGCACTGTAACTTCAACAACTGCATGAACTCACCTATTGCACTGCAACTTTAATAGCTAATGTCTATAGCTTATGCACACTTAAGTCACTTGCACTATTGTCTAGTCTAAATTATGATCTGCTCATATCCACCTGTACATTAATGTTCGTAGTATATAGCCATCTGTATATATTGTTCATATTTTCATAGAACATACCTACTGTAAAGTATTTTCATAGTCCATGATCACTGTATAATATTTTCTCAATATTGTATTCTGTATTTATTCTAACTGTATATCCTGCACTTGCTAATGTCACTTCTGGTTAGACCTAAACTACATTTCGTTACACTGTACTTGTATATGTGTAATGACAATAAAGTTGAATCTAATCTAATCTAAAAATATATTGATTACTAGTGCACAACATGGAGTGGATTAAGATTCTTTACGGCGCGGTTTGCTGTGGATTACTGCTGTTACTGATGTTAACAGTGTCATTATTGAAACTGACAGTTATTTTCACATGTTGATCAGACTCGTGCAGTAAAAGGTTGTTGTTGTGCACATTGACGACAATTGTGAACATCTGAATGAAAGACTTTAAAACAGAAAGTGTATTATTTCAGTTCTGTATGTGTTAAAATACTCGGATGACATACTGCATGTGCCAAAATGTATATAGAATACTCGATCCTACAATACTGTTGACTTACATCTCTGATACTGAAAGCCATTTTATATAAAGGCCAGAGTTTGTCCTGTTTGCGTCACACATTTCTAGTCTTGTGAACCAGTGATCGATCAGTGCACATGTCTTTATTATTTTTCCATCACAAAGCAATAGTTCGATCCGACAAAACAAACTTTCTTGTTCTCCTTTCTGATAATTGTTTGTTCTCCTCCACATTATGTAAGAAAACTGGCTTCTGAACGCTGTTTTGCATTCCATTTCTTTTGATTTGACTGGCAAGAGATTTTATACAGAATTGGATTACAGACTCAATATTGATTAACGTGTGGTCGTGTAACACGGGTGTAGCATACCATCATATACAGGGTCCAGTAGAAAAGCAGTACAATGAACAGTGTGTGAAGTTTGCACTACTAGTGTTTTATGGGGAACATGAATTCTAGACACAAAACTGTCCGTGGAAAGACACAAATGTCTAGTTATGGAATGAAAATGAACCCTGTGACATGTGGTGATCACCACTAGTATTTTCACATTCATGTAATAAGAAGCATACAGTAAGAAAAGAGATGTTGAAATTTGATGATTATTAGCGATGATTTCTCTCCAGCTGAAGGTTATTTCAGGTCTGAATCACTGAATCCATTACAACAGCAGACCTGTTACATCACATTTAAAGGAACAGTTCACCAAACATTGTGCATTCAATCCCCTAGAACCAAACCTGTGAATAAAAAGACTGCTGGTTGTTATATTTAATTGTGCTGCGCATGCCTGAATCATCTTCAAAACTTCAAATCGTCAAACAGTAATGCCACACGTCTCATGCGCGATGTGTTTGGTGAAAACTAAGTCAAATTAATCCATGAGTAGCAAACACAGTTCAGGAAGCTTGAGAGAAATCGGATTAAATAGTTCATGATGAAATATCATTCAAAAACATTGACACAAAATAAGTTATTGATGTGCCGCCATCTTTAAATCCAGTGCTTGCATCTGCTTAAATATCATTTTAATTTCTATAAAATCTCTCAAAATATTGTTTCATTACTGTAGTGATGGACATTAGTGCTTCTTGTAGCTTTGTCATGTTGAGTCTATGAGAAAAAAGCCATATGAGAAAAACTAGTTCAGGTGAAGAAACTCATATAAGTCTGTATGGCCTAACTGTGTGTAGATATTAAAGCAATAAGCCGTGAGAAGCAGTGGGTTACAGTGAGTTTTATAACAGGGACATTGTGACATGAGGCGAAGTGGAGTTCCAACACTTAGAACTGTAACTCACTGCTTTCCGGGGCTTATTGCTTTTATAAAGCAGTTATTCCATATGCGTAGCAAGGTTTCAGAAAAGAAAGTATATCAAGTGATATTTAGGCTATGTGGTGCAGTCAGCCATTATAAATTGGTGTATTTGTTGTCTTCGTTAACATAAAAACATGTAGAGACTGTACCATAGATATCAATAACTAGATGCCTCATTTAAGCGCTCCATGCACATAGACGTGGCAGCCATTTTGGAAGTGTCCAGTGAAGTCACTCGCAGTTTGCTAGAATGCCGGAACAATAAATTCACAAAAAATGGTATACCCTTTCGTTGTTGTGTTAGTGTAGGAAATATGGGTATAATCACGGTGTCACGGTTTTAGGGTCAGGGTTTCAGTCCGGTTTGTGCTATGTTCAGAGAAAAGGGACTACTGACAAAAAAATAAGACCAAATAATTAAGCTACAAGTAACAGCACCAATAAAACAACCGAGCACAGCAGAAAATTAAATAAGATGCTGTATATATACATTTGAAGGTATAGAAATGGATTAAAGTAATGAAATAAAACATAACATTGCATATGTACGAATTGAATAAAGATGAATCATAATAGAAGATACTGAAGCTATTGAGTCACAAGCAGTGAGAGATTTCCTTGACTTCTAACAGACAGCAGGAATATGCTGCTGTTGCTTTAAGAGGAACACAACGTTCCAGTACACAGATACTGTACACATGTGTTGTTTTTCGTCTTGTTTCATCCGTTTACTTAAGACGCAACCTACCATGTTTTTTCAGATACTCGACAAAAAGGGCATGTTAACCTCCTTCGAGTGTGAATTTGTCTGTTTTATACTCAAACTCAATATTTGCGCCATGTCTGAGACTTTCCTTGTGCTCACTTTGGATCTTCTCACAGCGCGCAAGCGAGTTTTCTTGTGCATCATCTTGCACTTAAATGTTTAAATTGGCAAGACTTGAATGAGTTTAGTTTAAACAGCAACATGTGCGTTTCAGGTCTAACCTGCACTCGCGCGCTCACAACACCCGGGTGATGAAAGCCTAAATAACTGGTCATATTACAGCATATGTCAATCCTGTCGAAATTTGTCTACGGTATTTGATTTTTTGTAGGTATTAAATGTGTATCCATCGACACATTGTCAGTCTGTTTTACCCAATATCATTTTTAACAAACCATATTATAAATGCGTCGTCAGATTTAAGATGAACCATGGTCCAAGTGCGTGCCGAACCGTTGGTGGAGAACAGTTAGGTTACATTTTTACAGAGAACAGTTACAGCTAGAAAATAATAATGTTTGAGTTTACACACTGACAAATATGTTTTCATAATCACACACAGTCAGCTTGCTCATGAGCGTTAGCACACTGGCTTGGCTGTGAAACAAAATCCTTTGAAACAAAATCCTTCATCACGAGCCTAATGTCCCTAGTCCACATAACAGAACTCAACATTCATAAATAAAATCATCTTAAGGTTGACAAAATCCTTCCACTACTAACATGTGGATAAAATAAACCAGAGCAACCGTTACAAAGTAACCCAATCCATTGGAAATCCTCACACAACTGGCAACTGACCGGCTCACCGTTCCAATATGGCGGACGACCTACACATTGCGGCCCATAGAAACTGAAGTTATTTATATCCATAGACTGACTGTACACTAACAGTACAGACAGAAACCCTCGGCCGTTGTGTGCAGAACTTGTGATTGAGAAATGTGTGTATGAGATGGCTAATGAAATGAGCATATCACATGTAGAAATACTTCAGAACAGTCATTTGCTAGCATAGTTTGTTTACATTTTGCAGTTCTTCCAAATGCTTTTTGTGTCGATAGAGGATATACATACAGTCATGGACAAAACTATACGCCCCCCTTGGTAAATATGAGCAAAGAATGCTGTAACTTTTTCTACATTGTTACTCACAAAAAGCGTTTTGTCATTGAAGTAAAACAACTGAAAGGGGGGAAGTCACATTACTCTAGTACACACTTCTATTCTTATGAGAAAAAATATTTCTCGAGTATATTCCCATTGATATGTTCATTTTCTTAGCACACCAAGGTGACTAGAAACATGATGATGTCAAGTCAGGACTTGTTGCACAGGGGAATAAATAGAATTTTAGTAAGACAACCCAATGGGGAAAACCGGAGAATATAGTTCTGATGTGCTGTTGAGCTACATCATGGCAATGATCAAGTACTTTAAATGGACTGGAGATGTTCCAAATCTGCCTGTAAAAGAATGTGTGTCTATATTGTCTTAATAAGGGTTGGGCGATGCTTACTAAATTGCCATCGGATGATGGTTACAGTGAAACATTGTGATGGACAATGACATCGCCCTGCGGCGTTATAAAGTAATGCGCGTCTGGCATGAGATGGGCTGAGACACATCTTAATAATACAGTGCGAGCTTCACAGTCATAAAGTGAGGTTAGATTATATTCTTATTCTGATGTTATATTCTATAAAAGAGTTATAAACTGAGGCTCGTCTTCATTATACAACCAACGCAAGCTGCGCAGATATAAAGTCAGGCTAGTCTGATCTGTACAGTGTTAGGTTTTATGCACATTAGCGTCGTTCGTATTTGTTTACAACTCAATATACAGCCTGCAGCACAAAGCTAGCGAGATAAAATGTCACTGTTGTGTAGAATAACAGCAAATATGCACAATATGTTTAATTTAAGTAAAAATCACTCAAATTGTTCATTGATTTTGAATTACTCTCGTGAGACTTGGAAATCTCTTTCGGTCACATGTGTTAAAAAGCTAAAAAGGTGGCTAGCACAATGGATAAAAAAGAAGGAAGGATGACCAATATGGAAGCATAGACATATATACATTTATCAGACGCTTTCATCCAAATCGACTTTCATAGAGTTCAGGGAGCAATAAGCGATATATCATACAGTAGCATAATACAATAAGTGCTAATACAAAGTTACTAGTTTCAACAAAATCAGGGTGGTGAAAACAGCCCAGCGCATCACAGGGACTACACTTTCTCCTATTGAGGTCATCCAGAAGAAACACTGTCTGCGTCAAGCTCGCAGCATTCTCAAGGACTCCTCTCACCCCGCTCATAGACTGTTTACTCTCGTGCCTTCCAGTAGGCGCTTCCGGTGCCTCCGGACAAGAACCAGCAGACTAAGAAACAGCTTTTTTCCCAGAGCTGTTTCATTATTGAACTCTGCCCCCCACTGATTCCACTACCTCTCTTACCTTTAACTCCAATGCTGCTATAACATTGTTTACATTGCACTACAGGGCTGCATGCATGACTGAACTGTACACACCAGTACTTCATGTTATCTGCTCTACCGGACTGTTTACACACACACAGCATCATTTGCACTCTATACTGCTCACTTGCACACCAGGAATATTTAACTGAATGCTCATTTGCACTAATGGACCACTTTCATAACAGCATTAACTCCTCCACTGCACTGTAACTTCAATAACTGCACTAACTTATCTAACCCTCTGAAGGCCCACCAGGACCACATTGAGGTCCCAAAAGGGAATGGAGCGCGGACGGGGCGAATTCAGCGTTCTCGCGCCCCTCAGGAACCTAATGACCAGGTCATGCTGCCCCAGGGGCTTGCCAGCAACTGGTTAGTGATGAGCGGCAATTGCGGCTACATACACTTTCAGTGTGGACGGGGAGAGTTTCCTCTCCAGCCTCTCCTGTAGGAAGGACAGCACGTACCCGATTGAGCATTTCCGTGGGTCTTCTCCGCAAGAAGAACACCAGGACGAAAAGAGGCGCCACGTAAAGCCGCCTCGTGGCCGGGGCCCTTGTCTGTGTAATGGTCTCTACCACCACAGGGGGCAGACCACTCAGGGTCTCCTCGTCCCATCCAGAAGCCAGACATGGAGGTCCCAGAGGTCTGGTCTCGGATGCCACAACGTGCCATTCCCCTGCAACGTCAGAGGAATCTGCCAGGGGGGAGTTGTCGTAAAGAGCATTAGCTCAGAGAACCAAGTCCGGTTGGGCCAGTAAGGCACGACTTGAAGGCATACTTCCGCTTGTTCAGCGGCCAGCTGTGCGCTAGGGTATCCGTGCCCGAGGGGGCCCTCGGTCAGGGAGTACCAAAGTGGGCAATGGGTATTGTCCAGATAGGCAAACAGGTCCACCTACGCCTGCCCGAACTGCACCCAAATGAGCTGAACTGCGCGGGGGTGGAGTCACCACTCTCTCCGATGCGTCGACTGACGAGAGAGCTCATCGGCTGTCTGGTTCAGGTCCCCCGAGATGTGTGTGGCACGCAGGGACTTTGTCACCTGTTGACTCCACAGGAGGAGGCGTTGGGCGAGTTGCGTTAACTGCCGTGAGCAAACGCCACCCTGGCGGTCGCTACGGCAGTAGTACTGTCCGACCTGACCAGCACCTACTGGCCTTGCACCAGGGGCGCAAGTAGAACAGTTGACAACTCTTGGCAATTGAATGCCAGCGCAGGCGGGGGCCCGTCCACCGACCCGATAATGTGTGCCCGTTGCACACCGCACCCCAACTCTGTGAGGAGGCGTCTGTTGACACCATGACTCACCTCGAGACCTGCCCAAGAGGGACTCCGGCCCGTAAAAAAGGTAATTGAAGACCAGGGGGTTAGGATGCGACGGCAGAGAGGCGTGATGATGATACGCCTGTGTGCCACACTCTCCAGGGAACTCGTCTCTGTAGCCAGTGCTGGAGCGGTCTCATGTGCATCAACCCGAGGGGGACCACCCCCGCCGAGGATGCCATGTGCCCCAGGAGCCTCTGAAATAATTTCAGGGGGACCGCTGGTTGCTGTCTGAGAAGGCTCAAACAGTTCAGTGTGTGCGCGCTCTAGGGTGAGTCGTGCCGTCATGGAGAGTCGAGTTCCATACCGAGAAAAAAGGGAGCTCTGCGCCGGGGAGAGCTGGCTCTTCTCTCGGTTGACCCGTAATCCCAATCGGTCGAGGTGCCGGAGCACCAAGTCCCTGTGTGTACACTACAGATCTCATGAGTGTGCCAAGATAAGCCAGTCATCGAGATAGCTGAGTACCCGCACACCGCTCTGTGACGAGGGAGAATCGAGACATGAAAGTATGCGTCCTTCAGGTCGATGGCTACGAACCAATCCTGACGTCTGCCAGACGAGCGCTGGGTGGGCGGTGCTGTGCTTCGCCTCCAAGAGCGCACGGCCGACATTTCGACGTCCGTTTCATCCCGAGCTCAACCTCCCGGGGGAGGGAGCTCCATGAAATCATCCGGGTCGGAAGCCAGTAGGTCACCCTCCGATGATGCAAGGGACATCTCATTTTCGTCATGCATCGTGTCCGAGTAGTTGGGGCAGGAGCAAGATGGCGAGGTGCCGTCTTTTAGGGAGTGGCCAGACGAGCGAGACGGGGCATGAACGATCCGCGAGCCGGTGGCTGACGGATTAACGCTCAAGGTAATCCCCATGTCACCCATGCTGCTCGCCGTCGCTGACGGCGTGGCCGGAGCCACAGCGGTCACAGGATGGCAAGCAAACGAGGTGGTGGCAGGCTCTTAAAAGAACACAGCCACCCGTGACTGCAACGTCTGAAGTGCGGGCAGGATTTATCCACAACGACTGCGTCAGCGTGTTGGACCCCTCCTCAATGAGTGTGTTGCACCTGTGAGATCCGGGGTCAGAGTCCGGCATGCAAATTTAATTCGCCAATTTCATTGGCCTGTTCAAAATAGTCAGAAGATGATAGGTTCTCAAGTCAAACCCCATCTGTCGGTTCGACACAACGTTGAGAGACCGACAGAAAGGGAACTCATCCACTGCACTGTAACTCCAACAACTGCATGAACTCACCTATTGCACTGCAACTTTAATAGCTAATGTCTATCATTTATGCACACTTATGTCACTTGGACTATTGTCTAGTCTAAATTATTATCTGTTCATAGTCACCTGTACATTAATGTTCATAGTATACAGTCATCTGTATATATTTGTCATAGTACATACCTACTGTCATATTTTCATAAGAACATACCTACTGTAAAATATTTTCATAGTCCATGCCCACTGTATAATATTTTCCTAATATTGTATTCTGCATTTATTCTAACTGTATATCCTGCACTTGCTAATGTCACTTCTGGTTAGACCTAAACTACATTCGTTACACTGTACTTGTATATGTGTAATGACAATAAAGTTGAATCTAATCTAATTTAAAAAGCCAGAACAATACCTGTTGAGAGAAAGAGAGAGGGTTAGTATTTTGTATTCAAGTGTTCACAGAAGAGATGGGTTATAAGTCGTTAAAAGTCGCTGTGAATGTTTCACCAGCAAGGAGTTGTGTGAGCGATTTACTGCCCTTATGAGAAGGCATTACAAGGTGCCGCTGGTTTGCTGAACGCAGGGTTCTTGATGAAGTGTATGAGTGTTTGAGGGTGTGAAAGTATGCCTGCGCAGATACAGTGATAGTCCTGTATGCAAACATCAGTGACTTTAATCTGATCCGGGGTTCAACCGGTAGCCAGTGGAGAGAGATGAAAAGGGGTGTCACAGGAGCCCTTTTGGGCTGTTGGAAGACGATGTGTGCTATTGCGTTTTGAACTAGCTGGAATGGTTTGATAGCCTTTGCAGGAAGACCAGCAAGGAGAGCATTGCAGTAGTCCAACCTCGAGATTACCAGGGACTGGACAGGGAGTTGTGCCGCATGCTCAGTGAGGTAGGGTCTAACCTTGTTCACTCTGTTATGACCTGGAGAACTTTCTGCATAATACTATATTGTTGCCTGTGTTTTTCTTTGTCCATGGTTCATGTGTGCAGACACGTCACTACTCCAGATGGGCGTGGTCTCTTCTAATCACTTGGAGATGGTCATTGGTCCGACGCCAGGTGCCATGTGGTTATTAGGACAGCCCCAAACACTCATCGTGGCCTTGGGTTCCTTGTGTGCCATTGAACTCTTGTGCCTTGTGTAGATGGTTCAGCTGAGGGATGTTGTTTGATGTTACTGGATGAAGTTTTGTAATTCTTGAGAATGAGTAGTGTTAGACTTTGTGTTATATTTAAGTATACTCTCACACTGTACATATCTTTTTACATTTGTTCACCAAGTTGGGGAGGTAGGGGGGGTAAGGCGCCATTTTGATTTACATACCGGTTTTTACTTTGTTTATCCTCAGGGAGTCAGGGAAGATACTCTGTTTTGTTTTTTTTATTGTTTATCCTCACAGGTTATTTAGCACTCTAAAATAAGACTGTTTTGTTTGTTATGTTGGCCTTGTCTGCCCCCCTGAAGAGATTCCCATATGTTAATAAACTTGGTTTATTGAGTTACTTGTTTTTACGAGTGTGGTTTTCTTTGCCTGTTTCGGCCGACCCCTAGAGGTCGTAACAGAATTGGGGGCTCGTCCGTCCCTTCCCCAAATTCGTAAGGAATTGGAAGACCTTTCCATTTCTGCCAGATTCGCGTAGAAGTAGTTGGTTTGTTTATTTAGCAAAATTTGCGGGAAGTTGTCATTAGTAAGTTTATAAGATTGATTTTGGAGGTTGTTTTGTCTGGTGATTTTCAATTTTTTTTTTGGTGAGAGGTAGTAGGTATGTCGGCGAAATTTGAGTTAGAGAAGTTCGCAATCGAACCATCGTTACGTTTGTTAAACATCTGTAGTAAAGATGATTTGTTTATGCTCGCAGACTTGTATCAAATTCAGGTAAGTCGAGGTGCAAGGAAACCGGAGATTAAGGAAGTGATTATAGAAAATTTGCTAGAACGTGGCGTTTTGTCTACGGAAAGTGAAGGTGAAGCGGGTGTTGCAATTCAAGTGGCGGCTTCCTTAGACGAGGGGACAGTTCCCAAATCTGCGGAGCTGCCCGGCATGGATCCCGATAACTTTCCTTCTCCTGTTAATCCTTTGTTGGCAATCAGATTGAAAGAGCTGGAGTTGGAATTGAGCAAGCAGCAATACCAGAGTCAACTGTTGCAAGTACGCACAGTCGAGCTAGAGACTCAAAGAGCTGTCAGAATCAAGGAATTAGATCTGGAGATAGCTGCTAAACAATTTGTTTATTCCCCAGTTGCTGATGTGCCTAGTTTTCTTCCTGGGTTGCCACCCAAAATGGCTTCTACTTCTAGCCCGAAACCTGCACCACGACGCACTATTCAAGTAAGTGAACCTGAAATTGATATAAGCAAATATATTGGTTTAGTTCCATCGTTTCGTGAAAGCGAAGTTGACACCTATTTTGCAGTATTCGAACGTATTGCAGCCACTTTAAAATGGCCGAAAAACATTTGGCCGCTTTTCTTACAATGTAAACTTGTTGGAAAAGCGCAAGAAGTATGTTCTGCGTTAACGCTTGAACAGAGTATGAATTATGAGGAAGTAAAAACTGCAGTGTTGCGCGCTTACGAATTGGTCCCAGAGGCATACCGTCAGAAGTTCCGGAATCATGTGAAAATCACCAGTCAAACGTTTGTGGAATTTGCGAGAGATAAAAGCAATTTATTTGAGAAGTGGTGTACGGCAAATAAAGTTAACACTTTATAGCAGTTGAAAGAGCTGATTTTGTTAGAAGAATTTAAGAGTTGTCTACCTGAGAGAATCATTATTTATTTGAATGAACAGAAGGTGTCTTCATTGTCTGAAGCAGCTATTTTTGCGGATGAATTTGCGCTTACTCATAAAGTAACGTTTATGTCATCCAGGAAGCGTAGCACTACTGATCGTGCAGGTAGTGTTACAGATTCCTCGATAGTGTCCAAGAATGCTGAAAGAACTTTGAAGGTTGAGAACCGTGAGTGTTTCTATTGTCACGAGGTGGGACACCTTATTGTTAACTGTCCCATTCTGAAGAAGAGAAATGGCAAGAAGACTTATAAGAGTGTCGTGTTAGTCGATCGTCCAACGTATTTGCTCGATTCAGAATTCCAAGATAGGTCTATGGACTCTACGTTCAAACCTTTCGTGTGTGATGGTGTTGTGTCTCTCAGTGAGGCAGATGCTGAAAGGGAAAATGTACGTATTCTTCGAGATACCGGAGCTTCTCAGTCAATTATCTTGAGTAGTGTATTACCATTTTCAGAACAGTCAAGTTGTAATTCTAGTGTGTTGGTACAAGGCATTGATCTCTCTGTAGTGAAAGTTCCGTTGCACAATGTCTATTTGAGATCTGGGATTGTTTCTGGTTATGTTAAACTAGCAATACGTAGTGAGCTGCCTGTTAAAGGTATAGCGCTCATTCTCGGAAATGACTTGGCGGGGAACAAAGTTTTTTGTTTGCCGGAAGTTATTGACGTCCCTGATGTACCGTATCAAGATGAATTACAAGAGCAGTTTCCTGAGGTGTTTAAAACTTGTGTCGTAACTCGTGCTCAGGCTCAAAAATCTGGAGTGACAGTTGATTTGTCAAAAACTTTTCTGAGTGATGATGATTCTGCAGTGGCAGATGATAAAGTAGATTTAGTTAAAATTAAGATTGATGGAATTCCTAGTGATGTCTTGCCTTTTGAAAGATCTGTGTTGATTGAGGCACAAGCTGCTGATCAAACTCTGAATCCCTGTTTTGCGGCTGCGGTCGAACCTAACGTTTTGTCAGAGCATTCAGTCGCATATTTTGTTGACGATGGAGTGCTTATGCGTAAGTGGTCTCCTCGTTATACCATTGATGATTTGAGAACAATTTTTCAGGTAGTCATTCCTAAAACTTTTCGAGAAGAAGTGTTGAGTGTAGCTCATGACCATGAACTTTCTGGTCATATTGGTGTTCGGAAAACATACGATAACTTATTGAAACATTTCTTCTGGCCAGCGATGAAATCTGACGTTTCAAAGTTCTGTAAGTCATGTCATGCCTGTCAACTAGCGGGCAAACCGAATCAAGTTGTTCCTGTAGCTCCTTTAAAACCCATCCCAGTTCTAGGAGAACCATTCGAACGGGTGTTGATTGATTGTGTGGGTCCGCTACCTAAAACCAAATCTGGAAATTCTTATCTACTTACACTGATGTGTGCTTCAACTAGATATCCTGAAGCTATACCTCTTCGTTCAATTAAGGCTCATGCTATAGTCAAAGCGATTGTCAAGTTCTGTACTATTTTCGGTGTGCCAAGATTTATTCAATCAGATCGAGCGACAAATTTCATGTCAAAGGTATTCGCTAAGGTGATCAGAAAATTGAATGTAAAACATCAAATGTCTAGTGCTTATCACCCTCAGTCTCAAGGTGCCATCGAACGTTTCCACCAAACTCTAAAATCGATGCTCCGAACCTTCTGTGTAGAGCAAGAAAAGGAATGGGATGAGGAAATTCCTTTATTGTTGTTCGCTATTCGAACCACGACTCAAGCTTCACTCGGCTTTAGTCCTTCCGAATTAATCTTCGGACACAATGTGCGTGGCCCGTTAAAGATTTTACAAGAACAGATTCTTTCATCTGACCGCCCCTCTTTGACTAAGAATGTCTTAGATCATGTTAGTGAATTTCGTGAACGTTTGCATCAATTGTTGAAACTGGCCAAATGTTCACTTAGTTCGGCGCAAAACCAAATGAAGGATCGATATGATAGAAAGGCTATTCAGCGTTCCTTTCAACCTGGTGACAAAGTTCTCATATTACTTCCTGTGGTTGGTTCAGTCTTACATGCAAAATTTGCAGGTCCGTATGAAGTGAAAGAGAAGGTTAGTGATACTGACTATGTCGTAAACACACCTGATCGTAGGCGTAAGACACGCCTTTGTCATGTCAATATGCTTAAGGCATACGTGACTCGCTCTAGTCCTGAGATTAAGTCTTCTGTTTTGACCGTCACTCCTGTTGTGGTATCCCCTTCTGATTATTCGCCGGAGTTGGATGAAGTAAAAATGAAAAGTGCTGCATTTACCTCTGCTCGCTTGTTGAATTCAGAGACTTTGTCTAATCTTTCATCTAAGCTGTCTCACTTACCCTTATCGGCTCAGGCTGATATCCGAAGTGTGATTGAGAAATATCCTAGTTTGTTTAGTGATTTACCGACTACGACTCACGTCTTATCTCATGACATTGATGTCGGTTCATATTCGCCTGTTACTCAACGGTCTTATCGTGTAAATCCAGTTAAAAGAGACTTGATGAAACAAGAGACCCAATACTTATTAGAACATGGTTTCGCGGTCCCAAGTTCTAGCCCATGGTGTTCCCCATGTCTCCTTGTTCCCAAACAAGATGGAACTTCTAGATTCTGTACAGATTATAGGAAAGTTAATGCTCTAACTAAGGCTGATTCTTATCCCATGCCACGCATGGAGGATTGTGTAGATCGGGTAGGAAATGCTAAGTTTGTGACCAAACTTGATTTATTAAAGGGTTATTGGCAGGTGCCCCTCACAGAGCGTGCATCTGAGATTTCAGCTTTTGCTACCCCTGATGTATTTTTAGAGTATAAGGTAATGCCATTCGGACTTAGAAATGCTGGGGCTACGTTTCAAAGACTGATGTCTCGTGTCTTATCCGACATTTCAAATTGCGAAGCGTATTTGGACGATGTTGTTTGTTATGATGATTCTTTTGAAGATCATCTTAGAAGCATAGATAAAGTGTTCAAATGCTTATCTGATGCTAATCTCACTTTGAATTTGGCTAAGTGTGAATTCGGTTGTGCTACCGTTACATACCTTGGTAAGGAAGTCGGAAATGGTCAAGTTCGTCCTCTGAATTCAAAAATTCAAGCTATCCTTGATTTTCCAGTCCCTAAGACCAGAAGGGAACTGAGGCGATTCCTCGGTATGACTGGTTATTACAGATGTTTCTGTAGAAATTTCTCTATTGTGGCTAGTCCTCTCACAGGATTACTTCGAAAGGCTGTATCGTTTAAGTGGTCTCCAGAATGTCATTCTGCATTTGAAGCGTTGAAAACTCTACTTTGTAGTGCCCCTGTACTGGTTGCCCCTCATTTTGGGAAACCATTCATGTTGGAAGTGGATGCTAGTGGTACAGGCGTTGGCGCTGTTTTGTTACAGACTGGAGAAGACCAATTGAATCATCCCATCGGTTTCTTCTCCAAGAAATTTCTGAGGCATCAGATGAATTATAGCACGATAGAAAAAGAAGCTTTAGCTTTGATTTTCAGTTTACAACATTTTGAAGTGTACCTTGATTCTTGTGAACATCCTATTACTGTGTTTACTGACCATAACCCTTTGACTTTCATTCAGCAAATGTCAAATGCAAATCATTGTTTGATGCGATGGTCCTTGATTTGTCAAGGTTACAATTTAAAGGTATGTTACAAGAAAGGTGTGGATAATGTTATTGCTGATTCACTGTCACGGGTAAATTGGTAAAACATTGTATGTTTTATTTTTATGGGTGGGGGTGTTATGACCTGGAGAACTTTCTGCATAATACTATATTGTTGCCTGTGTTTTTCTTTGTCCATGGTTCATGTGTGCAGACACGTCACTACTCCAGATGGGCGTGGTCTCTTCTAATCACTTGGAGATGGTCATTGGTCCGACGCCAGGTGCCATGTGGTTATTAGGACAGCCCCAAACACTCATCGTGGCCTTGGGTTCCTTGTGTGCCATTGAACTCTTGTGCCTTGTGTAGATGGTTCAGCTGAGGGATGTTGTTTGATGTTACTGGATGAAGTTTTGTAATTCTTGAGAATGAGTAGTGTTAGACTTTGTGTTATATTTAAGTATACTCTCACACTGTACATATCTTTTTACATTTGTTCACCAAGTTGGGGAGGTAGGGGGGGTAAGGCGCCATTTTGATTTACATACCGGTTTTTACTTTGTTTATCCTCAGGGAGTCAGGGAAGATACTCTGTTTTGTTTTTTTTATTGTTTATCCTCACAGGTTATTTAGCACTCTAAAATAAGACTGTTTTGTTTGTTATGTTGGCCTTGTCTGCCCCCCTGAAGAGATTCCCATATGTTAATAAACTTGGTTTATTGAGTTACTTGTTTTTACGAGTGTGGTTTTCTTTGCCTGTTTCGGCCGACCCCTAGAGGTCGTAACAACTCTCATGAACAGTCAGAGTGAGGGAGCTGTAAAGGCAAGCTTCATAGTTGCATAGGAATTGGCAAGAGCATGCAAGCCGTTCACAGAGGGAGAATTTATTAAAAACGGTATGGATAAGGTACGTGGTGTTGTGTGCCCAGACAATAAACAAGCCTTTGCTAAGATCAGCTTTTCCCGAAACATGCTGGCTAGTGGCTAGTAGGGCCTCTGACATACAGGCCCAGTTGAAAGATAAAGCTAAGGACTTTGTTGCATATTCACTGGCCGTAGATGAGAGTGTAGACAGAACGGACACTGCCCAGCTCTCTGTATACATTCGAGGGATAGATGCACAGTTTTCCATAACTGAGGAACGTTTGGATATAAAAGCGATGCACATATGGACAGGACATTTTCTCATGAGTGGAACAGTGTGTCAGTGGTGCGGAATTGCATTGGAACAATCTTATTTGTCTTACAACAGGCCGTGCAACTGAGATGTGGTGTGAGTTCTGTTTGGCCGGTTTGGTTCGAGAAAAGGTGGGGCACACAGGTGAAAACCTGACAGCCTACCACTGCATCATTCACCAGGAGACACTATGTGGAAAGGTGCTGGATATGGGACACGTAATGACAGTTGTAAACAAAACAGTAAACTTTATTCGTTCACAGGGTTTGAATCACCTGCAATTCAGGGCACTTGGGGTCGGGGTAAAGTGTTGCAACGATTCTTTGAGGCTCGGACTGAGATCGCTTGTTTCATGGAAAGCAAACAAAAGTCTATCCTCAAGCTTGAGAATGAAAAAGGGCTGAGCGACTTGGTATTTTTGTGTGATATAACGGAAACACCTCAATGATCTTAATGTGAAAGTCCAGGGTCAAAAGGAGCTAATCACTGAAATGCGAGACTCTGTAAACACGTCTCAAATAAAACTGTGCCTGTGGGAGGGCCAGATGCGCCAAGCCAACTGTCAGCTCAGTCAGTGACACGGTCACCATCACATTCCCCACTGAGCTGTATGCCGAACAAACTGAACACACACTGAAAGCAGAATTCAGCAGGAGATTTGCTGATTTTGAACAACAAAAGTTCAACTTCGACCTGTTCACAAATCCATTTGGAGTTGATGTTAACACTGCACCTGAGCACTTGCAATTGGAACTCATTGAATCGTAATGTAATACTCATGATCTTGAAGCCCAATACCAGTCAGTTGGGGCGGCTGAATTCGCACCTCTACTCCCTGAATCGATGCCACACCTTCGCCTTCACGCTGAACGCATCGTGTCTCTGTTCGGTAGCACCTACTCCTGCAAGCAGATGTTCTCCGTAATGAAGCTGACCAAAACATCCCACAGTCCCACCTAACAGACGAGCATCTGGTCTCTTTAGTAATGGTAGCCATGGCAAAGGACGTTAACCCTAGAATAGACAAGATCATTTCAAAGAAAATGTGTGAAAATGAGTGTCTGGTAACGGTTAAAAACCGACATGTCTAATTTGTTTAGATTGGACATTATAAATCCATGATTGCGTCCTTTCAAGTTCAAGTTAAAAGCCAAATAATACAATATCAGACAACTGTTGACTGCTTTGCTCTATCATATAGTTTTGCCGTAATCTATGTGCTTTATAACAAAGTCCTGTTGCCATTTTGCTTTTGCGGTATTATACATGTGACAAAAATGTGTTCTGAAGTATCTCGAAAAATGATGTTTAAACATTGTTATTTTAATTAATAGTGAGTTTTATGCAATTACTAGTACACTTACATTCATTCATTAAACAGAAGAATGCTGTCAAATTTATGTCTGGCCCCTGAATTTATTACCAACCCTTAGCATGGCCATTAATACATTTGGATTTGACACCTCTGTGTAAATCATCAATATCCATTTACATCATTTATGTATTTGGCATTATACTATACATTTATCCTGAGTACATTTACATTTGTCATCTGGCAGAAGCTTTTATCCAAAGCGACTTACAGATGGGGTAAACAATGGAAGCAATTGGAACAACATAAGGACAACATAAGGCATAAGTGTAATAAAACTGGTCTCATATAGCCCACCACAGTATACAGAGCTAGTGTTTAAAAGCTAGTGTGTATAAAAAGTGTTTTTTTTCTTGTTTTTTTAAGGATAGAAAGAGTTAGATAGAAGTCAGAACTGATGGGTCAGGTGCTGATGGAAGAGATGTGTTTTCAGACGATTCTTAAAGATGGCCACAGAATCTACTGATCTTGTTGCAGCGAGCAAATCATTTTACAAATGTGGGACCGATCCAGAGAAGGTGCGTGAGAGAGATTTTTTACCTTTTTGAGATGACACCACAAGACATGTGCCATGTCTGATCCCTGGGATCGAACATATGATAGCACGATGCTCTAACCACTGAGCCACAGGAAAGCTTATGTCTTGTCATTTAATCTCTACAGACTAAAGTGAAACATAATTATGAACGGTTGACATGAGATCAGGCATGTCTGGTTTGTTTTTCCCCAAAGCATGACAATAAGATCATAGAAACAATCACATAAACATTGTAGATTTATGGACATGACATCCATGCACATGTGCTGTGAAGTAGTCAGTTAAAGTGTTTCATATGTACATATAATCAAATGAATAACGTCATATTGATTCATTCATCAAATCGATAAAAATGTAAGACATAAATATTGGCTTTCTCAACATTTCTCAAGAACATCTTGTACACACAGTTGTAGAGGTGAACGTGTCCTGCGGTGGATGTTCGTGCTAGAACCTGTTTTGTTGTGGCCTTTGCCTTCAGTTGACTTAAACTAAATAAACATGCAAGAATTATACTTGAAGCTTTCCTTGTGAAGTTTTCATTGTGTAGTTTTCCAAGTAGTCTGGTGTTGAGCGGTGCTGTTTGTGCTTCAGTGTTCACCTTCATAGGGGCTCATGCGCTTACATGAGATATTTGCTTAAATAAATGAAACCGGAAGTTGAACAGCAGAAAATATCTCATTTATGTTCAGCTTAGTGCTGATTATGTACATTTTTGTAACAACTTGTATTTTGTAATTGTACAGTTGTCAAGTGTCATGCATTGGGTGACTTTAATATCAGAATATTATTTGATTTAAGTCAGTTAAGTAATGAATCCAACATAATAATGTGATTATTATTGCATTAAATATGATCATTGTACCTTTTTATGATTTACATTACAGGAAATAGCCATAAACCGATCTGAATGACCAACCACAATATTGTGTACAAAACGTCTGTTGCAGAAAAATAAATGAAGCGCTTTCTGATGTTTTACTGCAGCTGTTGAAACTGTGCCAGTGATAAATGACATTTTATTTATACATTCAAATAAAATACTGTTATATACCTTTATACTTTTAAAAGCATATATAACAATAAGATCATAGAAATATAGCATATATAAAGAATTTTCCAAACGTTTGACTTTGATAATGCATATAAAGCTGATATTCTCATTATCTAATGAAACAAATCCACCATTGAAATAAGATGGTTTCATGATTTGTTTATACGCGTCTCTCACATCTCTAGTTTTAAATATGCAACTTAGCTGGCAAACATTCACATGTACAAGACCTCCCAGATAAAAACCAATGCAAACAGACAGATATTCAAATAGAGATGCAACGATTATAGATTTTGTTGGTAAGATTATGACGATTATTATGCATTCATTCATTTATACATTGGTACAGGCCCTGCCAAGTCTGTTACTTGCCCTGCAACAAAAAAGTACTAAATAAAAAATACTCTCTAGTTATGAGTTTGTTTTCTAACTATGTAACCTTAATAAATAAGGTTATCAGGAACAAAAACTGAACACAAAAAAAAAACACTTGATAGTTTTCACAGTATCAATGAATTATAGATCAAACCGTATGAAAGTGACTCAGTCAGGAGCGGTGAGTGTGTTTTGGCTTGGTTTTTTGTTGTTTGATGAGCATTAAAACAGGGGGTGCATGCCGCTCATTCACAGTCAGCATAATCCCTGCCTATGAATTACTGCTACGCAAATGATGTATCTATGAATGCTGTTGAATCCTCCGGACTCCAATCTCAGGTTTGGTTACATTATATTGCATAAATGCATAAGAGACTAACAATAAAGTAATAAATGAAACTGTGTCTATCTACCCAAGCGTTTTTAGCCAGCTGAAATAATACCTGGCGCTCTTCTGGAAACCACCAGCTGGTGGCGCAGAGATGTTTATTATGATGCTGTCCCTTTAAGAGCTTGTGCGCACGGATTATTATATGTTGATGTACGTTCTGTATGTTTATTTGGACAGCAGTCAGTGGTGTGATCTTGTGGTGAATATAGCCTATTCTCTGCTGAGAAGATTTGGGGAGGATGTCGACTGTTGAGGGTGGACACAGTTTTATTTTAGTTTGTGTTAAGCTTTTACTTCTTAGTAGCACAGAGGAGAACTGGCTCTCCTGCGTGAGTCTCGTTTCTCCAAGAAACCCAGACTAAGGTTTTGATCAATTGATATACATCATTGGGGTATATATACATTGACTTAGCTGTGTCCTCTGTCCCATCACGTTTAAACTATAACATCCAAAGTGGATTCAAATGTTTTTAAATTGCATCTGAATCAGATGAAGCACTGATGGGACGGTTGAGCACAAGAAGTTTGTGATTTTCTTTTCTTTGCATGTGATGCAAATCAGACGGACGTGTCTCAGGCGATCCGAGGCGGATGGCCTGCGACATAAAGAATATTACAATGAATGTCTGCTCAACAACAGTTCCAGCCTTCAAGTGAATTTGCCTGTAAACACGCGGTTGTTGTCGGCTCATTGTTTACAGGCGTTGTGTGATGTCACATTGTCAGCATTTAATACCAACAGTCAGATGTCAGTAGAAAGGCTGTTATCGCTTCATTATTTATTCATCAAGTGACCGTGAACTCTAACTCTAGATCATCATGTCTAGTGCAAACTAAACCCTGGACTGCACTGTGACAAACAAAATCAAGACTGAACGTGTGTTTTCATACAGTCTCAACAACACCTGACATCATTCATCAAACTCACAGAATCAACAACACACTGAATTGTCTTTCTGGAATATGTGACTTTACTTTACATTTACATTTATTCATTGGCAAGAAGCCTTTTTTGAATACGACATACAAGTAGGAGAGCATACAGCATTTTGTCAACATGCTAAACAGCACTGAGAGTTTATAAGGCCGTGCTACTAGAAGGATTAAAGCTGCAGAAAGCTACGGAGAGAATGAACAACATGAAAGACATAACACATAGACAGTTATTGGTTATAAATGAGGAACAGGTGTGTTTATTTAATGTTGTGAAGGATGCTGCAGTTCATTCCACCACAGAGGACCCGAATGAGAACAGTCTTCAGAAGTCAGAAAATGTTTCTTATGGGAGAGGATGCCCCCACACCCCCAACAGGGATTTTAATTGTACTTGTGTGTCACCTTTTTCACCTCTTCCGAGTTTGCAAGTCTAAAAAATGTAAAGTGTTTCTGAAAAATATATAGAGTGCATATATTAGGCTTTAACATGCGTGCACAAAATGGTATTTTTAAGTTCACACAGAGAAGTGTTTAACAGCCTGATACATGAGCTCTCATGACATGAGGTCAAGAGGAAATCACACTTGACTGTAATAAAAACCATATCAGCTCACATCACATCTACAGTAGTGTGTATACACCACATGACTGAGAACACCGGCTTGATGTTTACCAGTAATAAAGGATCAACGCTGATCAATGATTTCAGGCAGTAAGTGTCAGTCGGGTGATGTCTTGTAGATGTTTGTGTGTTCCTCACACATGTGTTTGTCCATGCAGGGCTTTTAATCCATTGGTTTTTGAAACCCTGGATCATCTTTATATTCTTCATACTGTGGGCTGGCAGTGAATTCTAGATGGATTGGTTTGATAAGACTAGATGACGATATTTAATGATAAGAAATGTTTGCTTGTTTTTCATTTGTCTCTTTATCTTCGGTCTGTCTTATCAATATTCAACCCAGTCTCAAGGCATTGGCATGGGATATAGAATCTATTGAATCGTGTTACTCAGCGTGACCGTCAATACAAAGACTACGTGTTTATGTACATTTATATATATATATATATATAAGCTAATATCAAAAGAAGTCTTTGACTAACTGACACCTTACCTCACCCCAAACCCTACAATCACAATTTTGCTAAAAACGTGAGTTTCTTGAGGTGGCAAAGCAATGATGAAATCGATATGAATTCCCATCAGATTGTGTTGATACTGTATGCATTTAAACAAAACAAACAAAATAAAACTTAGCTCTGTATACTGTGGTGGGCTATATGAGACCAGTTTTATTGCACATATGCTTTTTGTTGTCCAATTGCTTCCATTGTTTAACCCATCTGCCCCAAGTCGCTTTGGTAATAGTGTCTGCTAAATGTAATTGTAAACATGAAATTATGAAAGATACCACATATTAAAATACGTTAGATTGACCATAAACGTGATTGAATAGATTACTGTGCTTGACAATGAGCGTGTTTACATGCACAGTCGATTATGCTTAATAAGCTGATAACAAGTAAGGACATGTAAACACGTATAACGTTTTTCATTTATCGGGGAAAGCTCATAAATGGCATGAGCAAAACCCGCTCATCACGCCTGTACGGGTTTTCTGTCTGTTTTGTTTACGTGCGCATTACTGCCAGCGCAATCGTCACAGTCTCAAGCAGAAGTAACAGTAAAATAATGCAGAAAAGTCGCTCTGGAATCATGCAGTTGATGTAGAAAAGGCAAAATGAAAAACTTTTGTTGCATTTGCAGGCACTGCGGACATGAGAAGAGATATAAAAACAGCTTCTGACTGATTTACTGCAACGTGTTTAGTTACTAGACGGGAGACGGACTATCGATGGTGACGTCACTGCACACGAGAAACCTGGCAAGTCTCAAACTTCCATGAAACCACGGTTTCTGTGTAGCTGGTTTATCCATACGCATGTAAACCTGTGAAAGCAGGTTTCTTTTATAAGCTGAATTTGAATAGATATGCACTCAATGTCACAAACTCCCTGTGTTGCAGTATTTCAGCAGCACGTTGTTGAAGATCTTTATGGTGTTTGCTTGAGAAGTGTCCTGTGCGGCAACACAAAGTGAAGTGAAAGAACGATCACAAGAGAAAGAATGATGTTTAATATGCGCAGGAAATCTCACTTTATTCTCTAAATCAGCAGCACAGCTTCATGATTTTGTTCATGTTATCAGTTGATGCTGTTTTTTATGAAAGCTGTTTTTATTCAGACTGCTTTACAACACAGGATTCAAGTGTGTTGTAATATTAGTAATCACATATTATCACGTAAAAGAGTTTCTTTGAGGAAATCTGTTGTTTGCTGTCCTCTCTCTCTTTTGAAACCTGTGTATATATAGTGTGTATATGTACTGTTTGTGTCAGACACATATCCAAGCTGCAGTGGGTCAAATGAATGACTTGGACTGAATTATTCTGTACACATGCTTGATCCGATTTGTCCTGTGTGTTTTGAAAATTATTCATTGGATTTATTGATGTCACAGATAGAATTGATATGAACTGTCAAGGGATGTTGCGGCCTTAAATTTAGGCCCTAGTCCCATTAGCAACATTTGGTGTGGTTGTGATGACAGAATTCGTCTTTCAGTTGTAACCAGCGGATATGAAAATCGAAATAGGTCAATAAAAATAAAATTGATATGGCAAGATATCTTTGCTCCTCTTGTTTAGCTCTGGCAAATGGCACAACACAAAACTCAAGATAAAGATGCAAAATCACAGCTTGATGCAGTTTCCTGATTAATCCTACAGCTAGAACACCCAATACATTTGACTTTGTGCGTGGTTATAAATGTTTGTCACTGTTCCATACTTTAGAACCCTTAAATACTTTAACATGAACTTGCAAGTTTATGCCCTAAAGCTGTTCATGAAGTGCTGTAAAACAAAACCCTTTCGACACAAAAAACCAAGGTAAAGGCGATAATGTAGATTTAAAACTGATTGACAGGTCTGGCACATCGTCAACAAGCCTACCATCCAGCCACTCGGTGTCGCAAGAGAGGGTTGGCAACTCCACACGCGAGCGACGCACTGTTTATATACGGGACAGTTCGGGTCTTTTGGGGTCTATTAAGCAAAAACATATTTATTTAAAATGACCCAAGACCTGAAGACACTAATATTAAACCCGAGCCGTGTCCGAGGCACCCCTGAATCTTTTAGACCCAAACCCGCTCTGGTCAGACCTTGGGTTTTCAGATCTAAGTTGACCCGTGAAGACCTCTACTGCAGGGTAGCAGGGACAATGGTACCATAAAAAAGGTCCCATACCCGGCCTGCGTTTTGACTATGACTTAAAAACTGGCCCGAAATGCAGGGCTCTACATTCTAGTGTCACGTCAAACCTGTATGAGTTTCTTTCTTCTTCAGAACACAAAAGTAGTTTCAATGATATCCAAACAGCTTAACTCCTTAAACTTTCACCGTCTGAACACAAAAGATTTTGCCTTATAGTCTCTGGCATGAGTAGGCACCACTAGAGATCTACCAGAAAGATTTGGGAGGAAACATAACGTAACGTAAATGAGATTTATTAAACAACTAACCAGCAGAAGATAGAAAGATATTATATGATAAGGTTTTCCCCTTCCGATGAAGCCCCCCCCCCCCCCCCCGGATCAATGGACAGGGACCATCCTGGTGGTGTTGGGGAGGATGGGGTGAAAATGAGCGGCATTAACTTGCGAACAGTCTTTTAAACTCCCCGTAACATTCCCGGCGGAACCTACGCCGAAGCTTTAATATCCAAATATAAACTATTATTAATTCTTATCAGAATCACCATTTACCTTGTTTAAATACTGTCTTTGTAATTTTGAGCTTCATTTGTATTTATGAGTAACACGATTCAGTGATTTCACAGTCATTTGTGTTCCATGTCGTGTGGAATGGTTTAATGACAGACACTGTTGAATATGAATGTTGACTCAGCCAGGCTTTGTGAAAGAAGGCAGAAGTGGGAAGTGAAAGCCGGTGTTTACTGAGGGGATTGTGTGTGAGTTCAGTTGGAGAGAATCAAGTGTTTGTTTTCCCTGCAGCTCTGCAGGCCACATCAAGCCAAAGAGATTTGGAACAATTAAACTGTGAAGCAAAATCCTGGGAAAGCAAAAGAACTGAGTGAGTTCTGTGAACTGTGGCCACGAGTTATTTAAGGGTGCCATTTGATCTTCGCAGCATTTTCCTAAGTCAGCGATATCATTCAGAACTCGACTCTTCCACTTCACTTCCATCCTGTTACTCTGTCACATGAATTACATCTGAATTAAGATGGCAGACCATGCAGAAAAACTCTCTTTTTTACTCGTGAGATGTCCACTTTAAAATAACTACTTCAAGTTATTGGAAAACATTCTGTGGATTTCATCATCAGATGATCGTCTGGTCATACAGGGACGGATTGACAGCTGAATGTAATCCTGCACTGCATTGTTCAAAATAAACTTCATTGTTGAACATGACAACTCTTTCAGAAGGTTCAAGTATTCCTAGTCTTGTGACCTCTATATCTGTTTACTGCAACAATTATTTGTGGTAAAGTGGGGTTGTTCCAATACCGATACTACTATCGGAATGCCACCGATATCACATCAAATTCTGGTATTGGTATTTGTGAATACTTGAATCCATGTACCAATCAGCAGAAAACTGCGACTTAAGAGACAGTTCAGCCAAAAATGTAAATTCTGTCATCACTTCCTCTCCTTCGTGTCCAAATGTGTATAAAGTCTTTATTCTGATGAACAGAGAGAAAGATATTTGGAAAAACAGATTGTCTCCCGTTGACTCGCCTCCAGCTGATCTGCAGCATCTTTAACCATTTTTAAAACACAACTCAAAGCACTCCTGCATTTATCTGACTAACCAATAACCTTCAATGTTTTATGTCCAATAAAAGAAACGTTTCATTTTGTTCACTTTAATCCTTCTAGTAGCACGGCTTTATAAACTCTCAGTGCTGTTTAGTGTGTTGACAAAATGTTTTATGCTCTCCTACTTGTAAGTCACTTTGGATTAAATGAATCTGCCAAATGAATAAATGTAAATGTGAAACAGGAACACTTGTGTCTCTGCACATGTCCTCTTTAATTCAGAAAATGAATGTGAAGCGTCTAGCTTTAGTTGAATGAGAACTTCAACTTGATTTCTTTAAAAGTCTTCAGAATGTGTCAAATCCTAAAGTGAAACAGTAAGAAGGCATCTTTGATGGAATATCATCATGTTGTGGTTTCCACCCAGCTGCAGAGTAACTTTGTTTCATTTAGTCCTCAAAAACATTTGTATTCGATGAGAACATAAAGAGCTTCTTTTAAAGAAAGAAACTTTATTTCAAATGTAGTATTCTTCACAGACAAGAGTGTAAATTGACGGAGCATGATGTTATTCACAGTTTTCTGGGATGTTTGTAAGTTTTGATTTGGTTCGTTCACTCAGAGATGAGAGAGCTAAAGTAAAAACTCATAAAGTCACTGAGAAATATTGATTTAGACCTCCATATCTGATTCAGAATTGATTCATTAATGTGTATTCTTGTTAGAATGGGTATTCAGCTCTCATCAACATTTGAAACTATTTTTTTTAAATTTTTCTAGCTTGTATGAATTCCTTGTTTTCCATGGATAAATAAGATATATCTTCATTTATATGGCAGTTATATATCATATAGGGTTTACAAGCCATTTTTTCCTCCGTTTCTCAGTCAATACTCGCATTTCCCCCCTTCATAAGCATCAACAGTTTCTACACGATAAAAACACTGTGTGGTTTCATGGTTGAATCAATTTAAACAATCCAAAACGATGCAAAACACAGGTATTTTGAGTTCCCTATGGAGAAAATAACTTGCTGCAATCCATTCGCACTTCGCGCATTTCATGCAGAAAATTCACAATTTCATGTATTTTGTATTACCATAGTACATAATCGTATGTAAATGCAAGAAATGAGATTCAAATCAAAAACATTTTCCCCATTTTGTGACCCCCCACATCTCAAACCAAAGCTTCCCCCTTGCGTACAGAACATGTTCAGATGTCAAGGTTTGTAAGGTGAAGAGAAGCATTTCACTCCAGTGACTGAGCAGTAGTGTTCATAAAACCTTTCTCTGAGACACACAAGATGATTTTCTCTCTCGTTTCTGAAGAGGTTGTGTGAGGATAAGCTTGTTTAACACAATGGATTTGGACAGAAATATAATCCTAATGTACATCTGTCAAACCCTCCCCGGGCAAAACGAACCGTGTGTTTGAATATGGCTTCATATCTCTTCTGCCCTCAACACATTATCTTCACTTCCAGATTCCTGACATCTCTCTCTGTTTAAAGAGATGCTCGACACATTACCACCAGCAGCACGCGCGCACACACACACACACACACACACACACAAGCCAACAAAGACCCGAACACGCACGCGGACACACACACATGCACGGAAACGCACACAAAGACACACACACACACACGCACACACAGACGCACGTACACACACACGAACACACAAGCATTGACGTGGACACACACAAACAAACACACACATGCGAACACGCACGCACACACAAACGCCAACACACACGCGGACACACACAAACAAACACACACATGCGAACACACACAAATGCCAACACACACGCGACCACGCACGAACACAGTCGCGTGCACACACACACGCGAACACACGAGCATTGACGCGGACACACACATGCAAACACACATGCATGCACGTGGACACACACAAATGAACACACGCGGACACACACACACATGCGAACACACACGCACACACACACATGAACACACTGTTACGAACACGCCAGGCTCCACCCAAGCATCACGAGCAACCTCTCCCGAATACTGATCACGCTCACCTGCAACTCCTCAGCACCTCATCAATGCCTGCACTTAAGCACCACAGATTCCCTCACTCCCTGTCCGGTCTCGTTAACGCTACACGTTATGTCAAGGACTCTTACAAACAACAAACCTGCTTCCAAGGCTCTTGTGTATCTCCACCTTCTCCTCGTCATCCTCCTCGTCTCCTGTCTCCGGTGTCCTCCCTGGTTCCTGTTTTGCACTTTCCTAATTCTCCTTCGTGAGGTCTGAAGTTTATTTATTAATAAACCTTCTTGTGTTACAGACTTCTGTTCTCTGTGTCTCTCTGTTGTAACAGAAGACCGGACCGAAAAACAGAGTGTCGACGGATCTATTTCAAGAATTGGTGAACGTCCTCCGGCGAACACTCACCACCACTCCACCCATCTCAGCACCGACGAGCACCACAAGCACGACCATCACGCCTCCTTCGTCAACGGTGAACGCCAGTCCCATGGCCAAACCGGCGCCCTTCTCTGGCTCAGGGCCAGCAAGAGCAACAGGGCCAGCAATTCAGCATGCCATTCCTCCGCCGACCAGATCCTGTCAGCCCTCCAGAACCAGTCCACGAACCCATGCAGATAGACTCCTCCCGGTTATCTATGGCAGAGAGGCAACGACGGCTGACCCGGAATCTGTGTCTGTACTGTGGAGCATCGGGGCATTCAATCACTGAATGTCCCATCCGTCCTTCGCGACCAGTGGTGAGTGCCGTCATCCCTTCTCTTCGTCAGATGAAACCCCTCACTACCACTGTAACGCTTACTGCTGCTGAGTTGTCTCTTACAGTTGTCGGCCTCCTCGACTCTGGGTCAGCCGGGAACTTCATCTCGGGACCCCTCTGCCGCCAGCTTAAACTCATGACGAAAAGCCACCCCATCCGTCTATCAAGTACACTCGATAACCGGAAGACCTCTCAGCCGCAGACAAGTGCGTTCCTCCGTCGGTCCGTTACAACTTACAGTGGGACTTCTACATGAAGAACAACAATACTTACTGGTTCTGGAGGAATCCACCGCTGACATCATTCTAGGGCGCCCGTGGTTGGAACAGCACAATCCGGTGATTTCTTGGAGGACTGGGGAAATCTTAAAGTGGGGTGACGGCTGTTTTCCGGACTGTTTCAAGACGCTTCCTGTACCCACGAAATTTTCCCTCTGTTCCACGTCAATTGAAAGTCCTGTTGAGAGACAGTCCATAGATATCCCAGCCTGTTATAACCCCTTCAAGGACGTCTTCTGCCCCACATGTGCCTCCAAGCTTCCTCCACACCGGCCATGGGACTGTGCCATTGATCTGCTGCCAGGTGAGCCAGTGCCCCGTGGAAGGATATATCCATTATCACGACCGGAGGAGAAGGCCATGGAAGAGTACATAAAGGAGGCACTGGAACAAGGTTATATCCGTCCATCTACTTCCCCTGCTGCATCCAGCTTCTTCTTCGTGGCAAAGAAAGATGGAGGCTTACGACCCTGTATCGACTATCGAGCTCTCAACAAGATCACAGTAAAGTTCCGTTATCCACTTCCTCTCGTCCCTGCTGCACTAGAACATCTCCGAGGTGCCACTGTGTTCACGAAATTGGACCTCCGCAGCGCGTACAATCTCTTCCAGATACGTGAAGGGGACGAATGGAAGACCGCATTTGTTACACCCACCGGCCATTATGAGTATCTCGTCATGCCATATGGACTAGCCAACGCTTCTTCCGTATTCCAGGATTTCATACATGAAGTGCTTCGGGAGTTTCTCCACAAGTCTGTACTCGTCTACATTGATGACATCCTGATTTACTCCCAGAACATGGCGGACCATCGCTGTCACGTTGCGGAGGTCCTCCAACGCCTGAGAAGCTTCCATCTCTTCTTGAAAGCCGAGAAATGCTCGTTCCACCAATCCTCAGTGCAGTTTCTATGATATTTCATTGATCACAGTGGCATCCGGATGGACGAGAGGAAGGTAGAAGTCATCCGGTCCTGGCCAACCCCCATCAACATCAAACAGTTACAACGTTTCTTGGGGTTCGCCAATTTCTATAGACGGTTCATAAAGAATTACAGCTCCATCGCCAGTCCGCTCACTCATCTTCTCCGCAACCAACCCAAGTCCCTGTCCTGGTCCCCAACAGCCACAAAGGCTTTCGAATTCTTGAAGACAGCCTTCACTACCGCTCCCCTCCTCGTCCACCGTAATCCCGAGATCCTGTTCGTCGTAGAAGTGGACGCGTCTACCACCGGAGTGGGAGCGGTCCTATCCCAGCAGCAGGGGAATAGTAAACTCCACCCATGTGCCTTCTTCTCCCGCAAGCTCAGCCCAGCAGAGGTAAACTATGACATTGGAAACAGGGAATTACTAGCCATCAAGCTGGTCTTGGAAGAATGGAGACATTGGCTGGAGGGTGCAAAACATCCCTTCCTAGTAATTACAGACCACAAGAATCTGGGATATCTCCGAGAGGCAAAGCGTCTGAACCCTCGCCAGGCAAGATGGGCGCTATTCTTTACCAGATTTAATTTTAACATATCCTATCGACCGGGATCCAAGAACGTAAAAGCAGATGCCCTGTCCCGTATTTTCAGCCCAGAAGAGCGGAAGGAAGAATCCGAACCCATACTCCCAGAACAAAACTTTGTCAGCCCCATTATCTGGTCCGAAGAAACCTTACCCGCCTCCAATACCTCAACAAATGCCCCGCCGGGCTGTCCTCCAGATCTACAGTATGTCACCCGAACTCGTCGCAACCCCCTCATTCATTCTGCTCACTCCTCTCTGGGCACTGGCCACCCGGGGGTCAATGAGACCCTCTCGCTGATAAAAGAGCGCTTCTGGTGGCCACGAATGGCATCCGACGTCGGAGTGTGCCATGTCCAAGAGTCCCCGCCACCTTCCTTCCGGCAAACTCCATCCTCTGCCTGTGCCTGATCGACCCTGGTCACACCTAGGAGTAGATTTCTTAACTAACCTCCCTTCCTCTGAGAAACATACCTGCATCCTGGTAGTGTTGGATCGGTTCTCCAAGTCCTGCCGCCTCATTCCATTGAAGGGGTTACCCACCGCCATGGAAACAGCAGAACTCCCGTTTAACCACATATTCCGGTATTTCGGTATTCCTGAAGATATTGTCTCAGACCGAGGCCCCCAGTTTGTCTCTAAAGTCTGGAAGGCGTTTCTTCAACTCCTAGGAGTGACCGGCAGCCTCACGTCAGGATAACATCCACAGTCGAACGGGCAGACAGAGAGGAAAATCCAGGAAATCGGCCGCTTCCTTCGTACCTTCTGCCACGGCCACTAGAACTCCTGGAGCCAGTTCCTCGGTTGGGCCGAGTACGCACAAAATTCCCTTCGTCAACCTTCTCGTCTTCCTCGTCATCCTCCTCCTCGTCATCCTCCTCGTCTCCTGTCTCCGGTGTCCTCCCTGGTTCCTGTTTTGCACCTTCCTAATCCTCCTCCGTGAGGTCTTAAGTTAATAAACCTTCTTGTGTTACAGACTTCTGTTCTCCGTGTCTTTCTGTCGTAACACACACACACGAACACACACGCATGCACGCGGACACACACACAAGAAAACACGCGCACACACACAGGCACAGACACATTTATATTTGCAAGTCCTCAGCAGTGCAGTGACTGTCTCTCAGTATGCTTCAGGATCGATGCGAGCCGTTGTTCCTTGATGTGGAGAGTTTAAAGGTCTGGTGATGTTTCACCTTAAAGGAATGTTGTTGCTGTGAAAGGATGCAGGAATCTGAGATCTCTGGTGCTAGAGAGCTGTTTTTCTGCCAGCGGAGAGAAAGACAGAATGAGAAACAGAAGAGTGTGAGGCCATGAAGAAGTTAATGGCAGAAAATATGTTTGTGTTTGTAATATTGGTTTAAAAATTAATTCCAGGTGGAGCGCTGCAAGACGCAGTTTCTCAGGTTTATCTGGCACAGAATCATCAGATTTATAAATCAAACTCTGCTTTGAATCACATATTCTACATGAACTAGTTTACGAGTGTGTTTACTGATGTTGTCGAGGCATAATACTCCACTAGAGATTAGATTTCAGCTACATGGAGCATTTATAGCATTTATAACATGAACGCTAACATGCTCTGTGTTCAAGAGTGTGATGTATGTGTTTATATTGTTTTCTCTTTTGGTCCTGAAACTGTGCTTGACATTAAAGCTGAAAGTTCTGCAGAAATCTGTCATTGTGTCATAATGCAGGTACAGTCTAATACATGCAGATAACATTAATGTGATGTCATTTGTCATTTCTGTGAGATGGTGTAGAGCAGGGAGTCGTTCTGTAGAGATGAAGGGTGGTTTGTGCACTTCCATTAAAAACATTTTGGTTGTTCTGTTCTGTTGGCCGATACGGAAAATATAGCTGTTTTAAGTAAAGCGTCGTCAGTTTGAAATTACAGGTGTAATATTTTATGTTATACTGTAAATTGTTGCATGTAGCAGTGGAGCCGCCATCTTGGAAGGATCATGCTCCACTGCTATTATTGTTTTAATTTGTACCTTTACTTGATTTGTTTGATATATGGAGAAAGGGAAAGAACCATGGGCTTTTCCTGAACGACTCTGCGTAACGCTTTTGCAGTTTCTAACACAGCAAGACCGACCTGCCATAGTTATATTTCCTAATCAAACAAGAAACACAAAACACTAGCAGCCATCCTCCCACAACATTCAATGTGGCGTGATTCAATTCAATTCAATTTTATTTTATATAGCGCTTTTCACAATTTGCATTGTTCCAAAGGAGCTTTACAGGTGAAAACAAGAAAAACACAAGAAAGGGTAAAACACACTACATGGTGTTTTATATAATAAATCCAATTATTCTAGTAAATAATATCTAATGTCAGCATCTCCTGGTGGTTTATTTATCATATTTTGCATTAAGTGAATGCTTGGCTGAAAAGATGTGTCTTTAATCTAGATTTAAATTGGGCAAGTGTGTCTGATCCTGGAATAATATCAGGAAGGTTATTCCAGAGTTTAGGTGCTACGTATGAGAAAGCTCGACCCCCTTTGGTGGATTTAGATATTCTAGGTATTATCAAATGTCCTGCGTTTTGAGATCTTAGAGAGCGTGATGGGTTGTAGTGTGATAGAAGCTCTGTTAGGTAGGTAGGGGCTAAACCCTTTAAGGTTTTATAAGTGATTAAAAGAACTTTAAAGTCAATACGATACTTAATGTGTAGCCAGTGAAGGGTTGATAACATTGGGGTTATGTGATGGTATTTTCTGGACCTGGTTAGAACTCTGGCAGCTGCGTTCTGAACTAACTGTAGTTTGTTTATTGGTGATGCAGGACAAACACTAAGTAGTGTATTACAGTAGTCAAGTCTTGAGGTCATAAATGCATGAATAAGCTTCTCCGCGTCAGCAACACATAGAATATTTCATCATTTGGCAACATTTCTTAAGGTGGAAAAGGCTGTTTTTGTGACATTTGAGATGTGATTTCCAAATGACAGGTTGCTGTCTAATATAACGCCTAGATCTTTTACTGTATTTGTTGGAGTAACAGTACATCCTACAACTTGCAGTTTATAATCAGAAATATTTGGTTTGCGTGTCTTTGGTCCGATAAGTAATATTTCTGTTTTATTAGAATTTAAAAGAAGGAAATTATAGGTCATCCAATGTTTTATATCTTCAATGCACTCTGCCAATTTGGGTAGCTGGGAGGAATCATCTGGTCTTGATGAGATATATAGCTGAGTATCATCTGCATAGCAATGGAAGCTAATTCCATGTTTTTTAATAATGTTTCCAAGGGGAAGCATGTATATGGAGAACAGCACGGGTCCCAGAACCGATCCCTGAGGTAATCCATAATTTACTTGCGTTAGATTGGATGATTCCCCATTGAAATGGACAAATTGATGTCTGTCTGACAAGTAAGATCTAAACCACTGTAGTGCCTGTCCCTCAATACAGGTATAATTGTGTAAGCGATCTAGAAGTATGTTATGGTCTACGGTATCGAACGCAGCACTAAGGTCAAGCAGGACCAGGAGTGAGATGTTACCTTTATCTGATGCTATAAGCAGGTTGTTTGTAATTTTAACGAGCGCAGTTTCAGTGCTATGATGCGGTCTAAAACCTGACTGAAATTTTTCGTGCATGTTGTTATTTTGTAAGAAAGAGCACAACTGAGTGCACACTACTTTTTCTAGTATTTTAGACAGGTATGGGAGATTTGAAATCAGTCTATAGTTTCCAAGTTCATTTGGATCTAAGTTTGGTTTCTTGATTAGAGGCTTAATGACGGCCATTTTAAAGGGTCCTGGGACATGGCCTAGATTAATTGATGAGTTGATAATGTTGTAAATGGGCTCAATTGCAACAGGTAGTAATGCTTTTAATAATTTAGTTGGTATGGGGTCTAGTAAGCAAGTTGTAGGTTTAGAAGTTGCGATAAGTTGAATTAAATCTTCCTGTTTTATAGGTGAAAAAACGCTGGAGCCTTTGTTTTGGAGCGATGGTTGGTGCTAATTCATAGGACAGATTTGGAGGTTGAGTTTTTACAAATTTGTCACAAATGTTTTCAATTTTCTCTGTAAAAAATTTCATGAATTCATTGCTACCGAGGTGCGGCGGAATAGCCAGGTCAGGTGGTGTCTGTTTATTTGTTAATTTAGCGACTGTGCTAAAAAGAAACCTTGGATTGTTTTTGTTGGTTTCTATGAGGTTACGAAGGTGCTCAGCCTTTGCTGCTTTTAGTGCCTTTCTATAACAGTTTGCACTCTCTTTCCACGCCATTTTAAAGACCTCTAATTGAGATTTTATCCATTTGCGCTCTAGTTTGCGAGTTTCTCTTTTAAGGGCGTGAGTGGTGCTATTGTACCATGGTGCAATATTTTTGTCATTAATCTTTTTTGACGTCGTAGGTGCAACAGCTTCTAATGTATTAGAGAAAATAGTACCCAATTTGCTGGTCATGTCATCGAGCGATTCGTTATTTATTGGTCTGGTTATTAAAGGAGTCAGATCTGGTAAGCTCTTTGTGAAGCTATCTTTAGTAGCGGAGGTGATTGTTCTACCCTGTCGATAACGAGTTAAAGGGCTGATTCCTGACGTGCGCAAAGTACCCGTTATAAGATAGTGATCGGTGACATCGTCGCTTTGAGGCATAATATCTATATTGGTTAGATCGGCTTCGTGAGATATAATCAGGTCTAGTGTATGATTAAATCGATGAGTGGGTCCTTTAATGTGTTGTATTACCCCAAAAGATTGTAGTAGTTCTGTAAACGCCAGTGCTAATGCATCGTTAGCGCTATCTACATGGATATTAAAATCTCCGACAATTAGTATTTTATCAACGTTAACCAATAGGTCCGATAGGAAGTCCACAAACTCTTTCAGAAAATCAGTATAGGGACCAGGGGGTCTATACACCGTAGCCAATGTAAAAGAAAGTAATGGTTTTTTACTTTTGTTAGGAATAATTATGTTCAACGCAAGCACTTCAAATGATTTAAATTTATGCTCTGTTCTCTGAGTTACAGTAAGAAAGTTTCTAAAGATTGTAGCGACACCGTCACCCCGACCAACCAGACGTGGCTCATGCATATAACAGTAGCTTGGTGGGGTACACTCATTTAGACCGAAATAATCATTTGGTTTAAGCCAGGTCTCAGTAAGACAGAGTATATCAAAACTGTTGTCCGTGATTATTTCATTTACAATAACTGCCTTTGAATTTAGTGATCTAATATTAAGTAGGCCGAACTTTATAAATTGGTTTTGGATGTTTATTACATTGTCTTCAGGTTTAATCACAATCTGATTTTTTCTCTGACTTTTGCCAAAATTTTTACTTTGTAGTATTATTCGGGGGACACATATAGTCTCTATATATTTGGAAGCAGTAACATTTATAGCAGTTGAGGCGCACATACTATGGTTAAAGGTTTGACTTACCTGAGGGAGACTTACCTGAGGGAGACATAGTCAACCGGTGCGTAGCGCCTTCGAGATGTTGTCGGACAGGAGAGCCGCTCCGATGCTGCTGGGGTGTAAGCCGTCGGGGCGGAAGAGCCTAGGTCGCTCCCAGAACAGATCAAAATTATTTCAATACACCATGACATCAACCATTGATTAAGCGAAAAAAGTCCACTGAACTTCCCTCGTCGGTAGGTAGGCAGCAGTCCTGGTCTGGATCTCGAAGACCGGTGGCGGCAGCTGAGTCATCTCACCGGTCCTGGCTTGCGCCTTTCGCCGTTGGTGTGCCGGTGCAGGAATGAAGTTCATTTGGGCTGATCGTGTTCTCGGAGCCTGGGCTCTGTGCAGAGAAACACGCGGAGTAGAAGTGATGTCAATTGACAAGCTCTATATATTCTTTATGTTGATGTCATATTAAACAAATTTGATAGGAAATGAACAGCAGCACAATAAGGTTTTGAAATTGCTGTAAATGTTCGTTTGATCACTTTGCTAACAGAAGATTGGGACAGAATTGAATCATCACTACTGCATAGCTGCTTTTATACGAATATGTTCCTGTATTAATGTTGTGATTACTTCCATTTCCTACACTATGGCATTTCTGGACTTCACTGAGATGTTACCGTTTCTCTAATAATCAAATGTGTTGTGTCTTATTATTAACTTACTGTCATGCATTGTGCAAAACATTTCTTCTCCCTGTTCACGTTTCGTCCATTTTCTCTGCTGCTAAAGAAACTCTTAAAAGTCCTCCTCGCTACTCTTAACAATTTTGGATCTTGAGAGCTCTTTTAAGGCTTAAGCTGCTTTACGAAACACTATTTTCTTTATTAGGATCTTTTCTGTCGTTTTAAGGGGAAACGCCCACATTTCTACGAATTTTGTCACTAGGATCAAAGTATTTTTCATGATTACAGGCCCTGATCTACACATATCTCATAAAACAATTAAACTGCTTTTGTATGACCAGAATAAGATGGCGACTTGAGAAGCGCAGGAACTCTATGGACAGAGTGTCAGTGATGGGGTGTTCTGTCTGATAACTAAACGATAAATGGAAAGTTTTTTTCCAACACTTCTCAAGCTCTCAGTTTTGCAGAACTCAAAGTTGATCCATATGGGTTGATGACGGTGACGGTATCCTTCATAAAAATACACCCTAAAGGTTCTGCATGGGACTGTTTTTGCAAACATTCTTTGTTTTATGAATGAAAATGAAAGGGTGTAACGAGAGTTTTGTTGTCGTTATTTTCTACTCTCGATGGCTCTGATAGCTGTGACTCTTTTCATTGAATAAAGTGTTGAGCAGTTCAACTCTTGATTAGCAGATGAAGTGTTTGTGAAGGTGTTGTGGTTTCATGGGAAGGTTGAGGTGTCTTTGCCAAACCTGATGAAGCAAGAGGCTGAAATGTGTTTGTTCCCCCTGAAGGACCCCATGAGATGAACATTTATTTCGCTTCATGTGTGTTAGCTTTGCTGCCTTTAATGTGCTCGTGGACACAAAGTACAAAAGTAAAGTTATAACTTTCATGTAATGAGAGTGAGTGAACGGACAGGTGAAAGCAGATGTATGACTACGTGTTTGAGATGTATTGGACATGGTTTGAGAAAGCCTTCTTTTTAGAAGCAGCAGTGTGACTCAAAGCTTAGTTTAGTTTTAGTTTACATTTACATTTATTCATTTGGCAGATGCTTTTATCCAAATCGACTTACAAGTAGTTTCTTACAGTGTCACATTACTGCTGATCAATCAGGGGTAAGGTGTCTTGCTCAAGGGCACTTCAGTCAACCGGCAACCATCTGATCACAAGCCCAACGCTCTAACCACCAGGCCACAACTGACCCAGAAATTTAGGGATTTTGTTTAGGGAATTGTTTTGTTTAAAGTTATTGTTTAAAGTTAATATCTGGATGGGAAACGATCGTTTCATTGCATCGTTAGCTTTTTATAAACATGTTGTTATGAATTTAACTGTTAAAATAAAAAGCAAAAATACAAATGTTGTTTACATAATTTTTTTTTTACATTTTTAGGGATTTTGGCAGAGGCTTTTATCCAAAGTGACTTACATTGCATGATCCTATACATTTATACATAGATATCTGCAATCCCCTGAGATCCATCACACAACCTTGAGTTATTAACACAATGCTCAGAGCTACAGGAAAGCTTGTGTCTTGTTTGGTTACGCAAAGTAAAAATAAAACTCGTGTGGGCTCTGTTAATGTGTATTTCACTCATATGGTTTCAGTTACCAGCATATATATATATTTAGATTCCAAGTCAGCAAAACTAGCATTTTAATTGAAGTACTGATAACTAATCGATGTTGAATTGAATCCATGTAAATAAGAATCGAATCGAATTGCCAATTTGGTTGCAAAACCCAGCCCTTTCATTTAGTGTTATATTTTTTGACACGAACGGGAGAAAACCAGCAGAAATGTGTTGTGTAAGATATGTTTTGTGTACAGAGTCTTTTTCTGCGGAAAAGATATTACACATGTAAGCACGTACTGTATGTGAGTGATAGCCTTCCTGGACTTTCTGATAACTGCAGACCGTGTTGTGTGTTGTGCTTTATACATATGATCAAATCAAACAAACATGGAAGAGATGATGGTGGTAAAGCTAACTCTGGAGTTTATTTGATCTGTAAACGTAAACACATCTGGATGATTTGTATGGAAACGTCTTCTCATTGGTTGATCCTTCATTGTGTGCGGATGAGGTAAAGCTTGTGTGTGTTTGTTGTGTTTGTATTGTGAGCTCATCCGCTTGTCTGTAGGATAAAGTGCGTCCGCTATCACGGTTTTAGCACATAAAGCACAATAATTCTGTAAAAGTCTTTTCTTTCAGATTATGCCTTCATTGTTTGGCACTGGCAGTATGTCTGGTTATGACGAAGGCAATGTGAGGGATTTTCCCTGACTCCAGATGGCAAGCTTGAGAATGATGAGCAGCCCAATGTGGTATTTGATTGTTTGCGCAGACGACGTCTGAAGTTCACGTATGGATTTATGAGCATCACTTCCTGCAAAAAATGTTCAAAATCCAGAGCTGCACAAATGCAAATCACAGTTTAATTTTTGTGCAACGTATATTTGTGGATGACATTGAACGTGTCTGTGAATGACTTTTTGTTTATTTGAGAGTAGGAATCAATGTGAGCTCATACTGTCAGAGGGTGTATTTTAGTTTTGTTCAGAGTAAACTAGTATGGGACTGTGGCCTGTGGATTTAGTCTTCTTATCCTTTGTTATGTGTTGTGGTCATATCAAAGGCAGATAGAAGGAAAAGAGAAAATAGTTTAACGGCTGCAGCAAAAGTGCTGTATGAGCCAAGATGACTGGACGCCATTCAAGAACAGACAGACAAACTCTCTCTGCTCCTCTTTTTTAGGTGATGGTGTGGAGAGTTTGCCTCTGAGCAAAAGTCAGGCTTTCTTCACAAGGTTTGCCAGCAAACTTTTTATGTATCTATCTTTTGAAAAAAGACTTTTACTAAATAAAGCACGAGATGTGTTTACAAGATGTCTGACCAGCCTCGTCCAAAGTCCTTTTGTGGTTTGAGTACAATTATAATCTGATATATTTTTCAATTCTTGTGAGCTTCTTTAAGAGCTCATCCTTATCACTTTATTCCATTGGGAAAACAGAGAGAATTTTAAAAAACACTAGTAAACTAGTAAAAAAAACCCAGTTCTTTCTGGTTCTCGAATCTGACTGGCTGAGAGCAATGCGATATTCCACCAGGATCACCACGGGAACCGATTCACAGTTTGCATCACTCCGCCAATAAACTAACTGGGACTATGCTGTCGTCCCAACTGCGTCAATCTCAGAATAAGTTAGTTATATAGACATGAACGTTTTCCATTAACGCCTGAGGAGCGGGATCTGCCCAATGAGGTGCCGGATCTGGCACAAATGAAGCCCCGAGTAAGATGCCAGAGGAGAATTTTGGCCTCGGTTTGTGCTAGTTGTGTTAATCATCATAAATTGTTATATTTGATAGAACACTGAATTAAAAAACTTGTGACGGAGAATGTGTCTGTTTGTTTTCTCTGGGAACGTCAGTGTACCTCACAGTTCATTGTTTTATTTGGAGATGATAAATTGTCATGTATTGGTGAGTTAGTGTGGATGTGTTAGTGAGCTCCGGCCCGCACAGACGTGATCTCAAGAGCTTTGTAGAAGATGGATGAATGGATGGACATGTTGGTGTCATTCTCTCTACAGTTGCTGAGGATGTTGAGGTTTTCAGTGTTTGGGAAATCGGGTCAAATCATTCCTTATTTGAAATTCCATTCTGTGTTTTAGTGGTACAGAAATGTTCACACTTGACCTTTTTCACAGCAGTCTGACGCTAACAATGATGAAGCTTAAACTCCAATGGTGAAGTGTGCAGGTTCTGTTTAAGTGAATTTGATTTACATTTATTCCAAAGTGACCTCCAGTTCATTTCAGTTTCATCAGTTTTCACCTCCTCCTGCTGTACACAAAACAGAAGATATAAAGGAAACAGATTAGAGAAAATTAAAGAGTGAAAGCAAGCGGGCCAACACATTACATAAGCACTCAGATATTTACACGCGCACAAACACACACAGACGGTTGAGAGTCTCTCGTGGAGAAATAAACATGATGAGAATCAGACCGTTCAGGGTGAGGGAGAGAGAGACACACATGAACTGATTTCTAAAACAGCACAATACAGAATATAATACAGAATGTAAAGATTTTTCTTCATCACATCATCATTTCTACTCTTTTCACTTCAAACATTTTTTTTAAAAACATAGTTTTTACTAACGATTTGTCCATTTTCCATCTAACTGTAGAATTGAACAGTAGTCACTGTGCCTCCAGGTTACGCCATCTTCATGTAATGCCTATCTACAAATAATAGTCACTAGACTCAAACTGATCTGGGATCTGCTTTAAAGATACTTCAGCCACTCATATTGGGATTTTTCAGGCTGAATAGAGAGCAGCAGATGCTAAATTACAGTCAGAAGTAGTGATATGACGTATCACACTTTTGTGTTTTATTTTTCCTAGAGATGCACCGATACCGATTATACTGAAGATAAAATGAAAATAACTCTCTCAATGTTCTTAATAACATTTTATATATACACAGCACAAATTCATTTTATTTTCCTGTCCTCTTTTGACAGAATATATCAGCTGGTTTTAAACTATCTGCCCTAGGGCTGCAACAACTAATCGTTAAAATCGATCATAATAAATCGGAAAATAGTTATCAACTAATTTCATCATCGATTAGTTGGTCTGTGGTGTCACTTGCGAGCTGCGCAGTATAAACCCATTGCATTGTCCTTCCATGTTGCACAAGTTTTTAAGTCAGATGTGCTTTGCATGCAAATCTTCAAGCCTGGCTTTATTTAGTTCAGAGGAGGGAAGTAACCAATAAAGTACACTTTTTGAATATCTGTACTATACTTGTACTTACGTTTTCTTTTTTCTGGATACTTTTTACTGTACTTCACTACATTTGAATGACAAATATCTCACTTCTCATGCCACAAAAAAAACCTGATTTCCTTAGCCAACCGCCCCACGTTTGGGAGAGATTTCTGTCTAATAGCTGACTGCTTCTAATGACACACCTGAATCAACTCAGACTTGCTGTGTGAATTAGAGAGAGTTTAGTTGTGTATGCTCTTCCCATCTCTTGATTTAGTTATTATAAGCAAAAGATCCAATTAAACGTTTTTTTATCCGATTAATCAAAAAACAATCGTCCAACTAATCGATTATCAAAATAAATGATGTTTAATTAACAAAGCCCTGGTAAATTACTGCACACTGAGCACACAATCGCCAATCAGACCAATTATCCAACCAGTATCAGCAGAACACCTATACATATAGAGAAGCTCCTCACCTCAATCCTCTCATCAGATTTTCGCAATCCTGCCACCACCCTGACTCCTCTCCTTTTTCTGCCCCTGCCTAGGGCAGCTGGGGGGATGGGTGCTCAGGGCTCAGTCCGGGCTCTGGGCTCCCTTCCCAGTAAAAGGGGGCTCGGGCGGGAGCTCAAAGCTCGGAGCCCTCTCCCCGGACAGTACGCCAAATACGCATAAATCCTAATTATCAGCAGCCAGAATTTGCGGGGGCGAACTAGTGAATTGTTGGTTGCAGTCCTAATCTGCTCATAGCCGATAGTGTGAGGAATTGCTTTAATCCACCGATGTCCATTATTGGACTATACACTTTTGTCATTGCCAGTTGGCCGGCCGGTGAATATGTGTTGATGAATAATAATATATATAATGTTTTTGAATAGTTTTTGCACTACAGTGCTTCAACCACGTCAGACAGGATCTTTGATCTGAACTTTCTGTATGCACAGAATACACTAAAGACCTGAGACATGTGTCCCACAATCAGTGTTGGGCAAGTTACTCTTAAAAAGTAATGAATTACTAGTTACTACTTACATATTCAATGATGTGTAATTGGATTACTATACTAATTTCTCTCTCCAAAAAGTGTTTAATTACTTATCAGGGCTCTAGACTGTGACCAAAATGCTTGCATATGCAATCGTTTTTTATAACGTGCGAGATAAAATTTCACAGGTGCGATTGCCAAAAACCACCAAAGATTTATTTGAACATTTATGTGATTTATGATAAGTGCTTGTGATAAGCAGAGAGCTCTTCACTCCCTCTGTTTCCAAACTAAAGTGTGTGTTTGACATCATCCGGTGTTGCGCAGACCAAACGGCATAAGAAGAAAAACTCTCATGGAACATTGATGTCATATAGCGCTCGTTCTGCGCAGCCGAACACGTGGCTTCTGAACGGTCTCTCTCCCTTCCATGTTTTCCATGTTTCACGTGAAGCGTTCAGTGAATATTTGTACCTGAATTACAGCCGGGTGTGAATGTGCTCAAAAACATGTTGCCTTTTCTTCCTTGAGAAGTGTTCCGCACATGCAGTTGACATAAAGGAAAAATCCTGTCGTCTATCTAATAGCTGTGAAAAACAAACAGCGTGTTAATGTCCACTAATGTCCGATTTGCGACATGACTCATTTGAATCGATTCATTTTGTTGAAATAACTCTTATTTCAAACACTGAACTCACAAGACTCTGACTGAACCCATCAAATCAGTCACTCAAAACACAACTTCACTGCCCACAATGCAATGTGATGATTATAGTGCGAGTCTTTCATTTCTGAAGATGAAGAAAATGAGATTTCAGTTACTAGTATTAGTTTAGTATATCATTAGTCTTTTAATGTAATCTGTGTTAATGTGTTTTGTTGGAAACAACACTTCAGGAGAGCGGGCCTAGACATTCGATTATCGTAGTGATTTGCACGTTCGTGGCTGTGTCGGTTCAACCGCTTACTTCCAGTCTCCGTAGCCCTTCCATCCGCAGCTGTTGCCTAAAGTCCCTATTGTGTGTGTTCTTTAGACGAGTGCCAAACTCTTGACTGTAACGTCATCAACACACAGTTTGTGTCACGCCGGTCCCAGAGAACCCGACGCCTGCCAAACCTTCTCTTCGACTGCTGTAACTGCCATGTTTGAGGCAGTTCATTTCTTTTCTTCTCTGTTTGGAAGGTCATGTTAACAAACCAAATTATAACATTGTTAATAGCATGTGAATAATAGTAAGTTTGGCATTCAGATTATGTAACATTTGACATTTATATTCATGTGCTTTTTGTTTTACACACAGAAATCATCTCAGGCTATTAGACGGTGTTGGATTATCACTTGACTTTAAATGAGATCCATGAGGTTTTCTATCAGTCGCTGTATTTGTTTGGCTTTCTTAAGGCTTGTTGTGTATTCATCCTTGTTTGCTGTTTATCATTCCCTGTCGCTCAGTTTTCAGATTCTGTTTGTGTGTCTGACCAGAAATAGTTTAGATTTATGGACTAGATTAGTGTGAAGATTCTCTGTGGATTAAAGTTCAATGTTTTTGCATTGCTGAAGGTTTCTGTGGTGATAAACCTGTTTGTGTTTTGGTCGCAACACTATGAATTATCATCTGTTTTAATAGGATTATATTCATAGATCTGCTTAAAGTTCCTGTGAAATAAAAAATTACAATACGTTTTTTTGCAAACGTTTATTGTAAATAGCTTATCAATGTGGCTCATTCTATTTTTTAAATTGGTGTCCTCATAATCTTCAGTAAAAATCTGACAATTCACTTCCGCCCTGTAATGACTATCCATCTTAGATGACCTATGTTAGACGGCTTGGGCGGAGCATCCGTTAACTCCTCCCCTTCAGCTGTCAGTCTGCTGTATGGAAGTAAAAACAATCGCAACTGTCGGAGACTTTATTGTGTGTGGTAAATATCATGTAAAATGTACACAAGAGATAAGAACTGTGAAAGTATTTGGGATGTAAACAGATGCGATATGATCACATGGTGAATATTAAACAAGCAAATGCCATGCTCATGTAGGCTACATCGAGTACATCCTCACTCAGATGGCATGCTTTCATTCAAATGTTAGATGACATTGTTTTATAAAGAGTCTGAACATATGTGAGGCTGATAGATGTTTGAGCGACATGTTGTTCTTGTTTTTGAGCCGCAGGTAATGCATTGCTCATGCTGCGTGTGGTAGCTTGTGTTCGGGTGCAGTGATCATCACTGTGTTAATGATCTCCAGGAATTCTCTCTTTATGTGCTTTTATGTCTAATATGACATAAGCTTGATTTGTATTTGAGCTTTAATCTTCCTGAGCTCAGTGATGTGTCATCATGTCTTAAACACATGCTTGATGCACTCAAGAAGCTTACTGATATAGAGTACCTTAAAAATCTAACATTTCATGGTTATAAAATGTTAGTTGACTATCCTGCTATGTAAGTTAAGAATGATATTGACTGAGAAGGAATTCGGCTTGCTGATCAGCTATGAAACAATACAGACTGCTCAAGCAAATAAAGAGCGCTATTTGCATGAGTTGTGTGTATCGTTTCATAGCTGATTTACTAAACAAATTATGAAAATCAGGTAATGCCACAAACCCCCATTCAGAAGCAATGGGGCATTCCATATCTGCGGTCAGCTGAGGGAGAAGAAACATAGAGTGGTGCCATCACAGGTGGATAAAGACACTTGTGAATATTGTTCATAGCGTGTACAGTAGATCTGCATGATAAAATGATGGTTCCCTTTCTGTCGGTCTCTTGGCATTTAGTCGAGACAGAATGGGGTTTGAACTTGAGAACCATCTCTGATTGTACTTTTAAAAAGCCAAAAGAACTTGGCGAATGGCCGTGCATACGGGTATAAAATGAAGATGTCGTGCCCATTCATTCACCTTTTGTTCTTCGGAAAAGAGCTGAAATTTCCTACAGTGTGCACGTGTTGCAAGACATGTCTCGCGGCTGTAATCTTAGATGTGTCCACCTCGTACTCTAACCTGACCGGCACGATACCTGCATCACATGCTTCGGCCGCCAGGATATGGAAGTATCGTTCATTGATAGGCCATGCCTGCACTATGTCGATCAAGGTGTTGAGTTCACGGTTGACTGTGTTCTTTCTGGACGCAGCCACAACATCGTCCGCTTTCCGTTCCGCGGTGGCTGCCAAGCCGTTTGCAGCGGCGATTGGCGATGTGGGGACTCCGCCCCGATATGATCAACAAACCCATCTCCGATGGGCGGCAGTCAACCGACCCATAGCGGACCCACGCAGGAGCGTGATGAGGATGAGATTTCCATCGCAGCATCGAACTGCGACCTTCTGGTATCAGACGGTGAAGACACCCTGGAGCTTCTGGCTTCAGCCGGTCGAGATGTCAGCCATGCTTACCCACAAGGCTATTATAGTTAACACACTGGCTTGGCTTGTTATTCGGACAATGAAAATAATAATATGAATTGTAGTACATGCCTTGAACAGACAAGCAAGTATGTGTCAAGAATGCCCAGTTAAATATCAAGACATTATTACATTTCAGTATTATGTAGTAATGTTTTTCTTCTTCGTTGTCTTTATTTTTTCTTTTCTAGTTACAGAGCAGCCAATAAAATACTGTATACCGCGATAAAACAATATTATACCATCAATTAATCGCAGCTTGGACATTTGATACCTTCACATACCTATATCTGCTGCAGCGACCTGCCTCTCAGGTTCCTCAGCCCAAAAGGTGAATCAATGGGCATGCCATCTTCCTTTTATACCCGTATGCACTGGGCAGAGACTAGCATGCCATTCCATTCGCCGAGTTAATTGGTAAATTGTGTTTAAGTACAATCAGAGATGATAGGTTCTCGAGTTCAAACCCCATTCTGTCTCGACACAGTACATTGCTACCTTTCGGCTACAGGTTCTTCAAAGACTTGGTGGTGCACCTGATTAAAGTTGGAGAGCTGTTTCTTGCACTATACTCTAAAACTATGGAAGCCTTGGGTTAGACAAACATATTTTTTTTCTGAACCCTTTGAAAATTGACTTATCTAAAGTTCCTCTTGTACTTGGAGCGTTTCTAGATGAGGCTAACAACTGCAATATACACAGAATCAGTTCTGCACTTCAAAAATCCAGAATCACCACTTTGGGACAGATGTTGACTTTGGCTGGCCCAGATTTTGAGAATGCTGAGTTGACATCCCAGCACTAGGGTTTTAAATCTGTACGTAGTGTTACCTATTAAAGTTGGTTGTAATGGTCTTTTTTTTAATAGGACACATACAATGGCGAGTACTTCATGGTATCATTGTTGTGAATTAGTTTGTTTTTATTTTAAACCCAGAAGTTTGTTACACATGTCCTTTCTGTTCTGAAAGAGAATTTCATGCTTTTGCGCCATTTTCTAGGATAGAACCTTTATTTGCGCTTTTAAATGTTTTGATGACTTCTTCTCTGCAGAGACCTTTGTTTTGGGTTTTAAGAACAAGCTCACACTGAGGTTCACTTTTCAATGACTGAATTTTATTTTGGGTGAAGCTAAATTCGCAATATACATTGGTAGAAAGAACAAAATTGAACGAAAGACTTATCAAAGCCTTTTTGAATGTTTTTTAACTAAAGAAAAACCAAGAGTGTGGATTCATTTTAAGTTTTATAAAACACATGGATGATTTGTCAAACCTTTGATTTGGTGCAGACGTGGAGCATTGTGTGCTTTTTTTGAAGGAATTTCTTTTCTTTGTTATTATTATTATGATGATGATGATTTATTTACTTCTTTTTTATGTTTGTAGTGTTACTTACAATATTTTATTGTTAATTAAGTATTTTTCAAAATTCTATTCTCTCTCTATCTCTCTCTCTCTCTGAGTGCATGATGGGAGCGGGCCCTAAGCTGTGAGAGTGACACGCTTGAATTTGTTTTCAAGGTTTAGTTTTTTTGTTTGTTTTATCACGTATTGGTTTATTGTTTTAGGTTTAAAAAGTCGTTGTAAGGCCATGCGTGATGAAGAAAACCATGGCGTCTCCCTGGGGTGAGGATGCGCCGATTTTCTTTATCAGGAATGGGTGTAAAGTTCTTTCGGATCAAGCGTTTACGGTCAAAGAGGTTCTTTTGGCAATGGCTGAGATTGTAGGCCATGAAAACATTTTTCAGCTTCGAAAATTAACAGGGCTGTTGTGGTTTTTCTGAAAGATGAAATAGCAGTGAGCAGTGAACAGTCATGTCGAAAACAGAATTGTTGTATTGGACACGTGGGTGCAAGTAACAGCATGGTGAGCACCTGCTACTAAAGTTACAATTCCAACGCGCCTCCTTTTATTTCCAATGGGGAAATTGTTGGGAAAGGGATTGCGTCCTTTTGGAAAGTTTGCAGGATCTATGAAAACGGTTCCGCTTAGATGTAGAAATGCTGCTGCATTGACTTACAAGAGAGCACATATGCTGTCTGGTTCAGGTTGCCCAGGATGTGTGTGGCTAACAGAGACTTCGTCACCTGCTGACTTCACAGGAGGAGGCGTCGGGCGAGTTGTGATAGCTGGCGTGAGGGAATACCGCCCTGGCGGTTGATATACACCAAGGCAGTCGTGCTGTCCGACAGGATCAACACGTGCTTACTAAACCATGTAGGGCTTTATAGGAAATAAGCAAGATAATGCAATGGTTTATAGGTAACCAGTGCAAGGTTGACAGAACCTTAATGTGCTCATACCTTTTTGTACGTGTAAGAACTCGAACTGCCGCATTTTGGGCCAGATGGAGTTTTTGTAATAAGCCTAGCAGGGCAACCACCTAATAGTGCATTACAGAAATCTAGTCTTGATGTCCTGAATGTATGAATGAACTTCTGTGCATCTGATGGTGACAGCGTATGTCATAATTTGTATATATTTTTAAGATGGAAAAACGCAAATCAAAAGGTGTTGGTGACATGGTTCTCAAATGAGTACTATCGTATAAAACACCAAGATTCTTTGCTGAAGATGAGGTTTTTATGGAACATCCGTCAATAGTTAAGCAGTATTCTTGGTTGTTACGTGTGGCGGTTTTCCGTCCAACAAGTAACACTTCTTTTTTTGTTCGAGTTCAGTAATAAGAAATAGTTACTCATCCAGTTTATTTCGACTATGCGTTCCACTTTTCGCTGGAATTGCTGTGTTTCATGAGGCTTCAAGGAAATATAATGTTGCGTATCATCAGCATAACAGTGAAAGCTAACTCTGTGTCACTTTATTATATCTCCTAAAGGTAGCATGTATAATGCGAAGAGCATAGGCCCTAAGACTGAGCCCTGTGGTACACCGTACTAGACTTGCAATTTGAGTGACACCTTATTGTTTATTGCTACATTTTGAAAACGATGGTATAAAGCCATTTCAAAGCTATTCCCTTAATGCAGACATCATTTTCGAGTCTATGTAGGAGCATGCTGTGGTCAATGGTGTCAAATGCAGCACTAAGATCTAGCAGCACCAATAAGGAGATACAACCTCGGTTAGACGCCATAAGCAGATCATTTGTAACTCTGATCAAATCAGTCTCTGTACTGTAATGTGCTCTAAATCCAGACTGGAAATCTTCATTAATCTCATTCATTTGGAGGAAGGAACATAATTGAGTTGATTCTTTTTCCAGAACTTTAGATATGAAAGGTAGATTTGATATAGGTCTGTAGTTAACTAGTTCTCCAGGGTCGAGAAGTTTTTTTTTTACAAGGGGCCTTATAACAGCCACCTTATATGCTTTGGGCACATGTCCTATTGTCAGAGATGAGTTAATAATGCTAAGAAGAGGATCTCTAATATCTGGGAGCATCTCTTTCAGTAGATTTGTAAGTATAGGGTCTAGCATGCATGTTGTTGATTCAGAATATCTAATGATCTATGGTAGAAAACAATGGTAATTTCTCCTTAGAGGCGCTGTAGTTAGTTGTTTGTTCAGCGGGTTTCACTTCTGGTTGTATAGTTATATTTTTTTCTCAAATATTTTGGATTTTATTTGTGAAATAGTTCATAAATTCATCACTACTATGCTGGTATACAAAATCAGAAGTCGCTTAGAATTTATTTTTGGTTCATTCAGCCACTGTATCAAATAAAAACCTAGGGTTATGCTGGTTTTCTTCTATTAGTGATGAAAGGTAGGCAGATCTAGATGTTTTTAGGGCTTTCCTGTATTTTCAAATACTATCCTTCCATGCTGTACGATCTACCTCTAAACGAGTTTTCTTAAAGTTGCGCTCCATTTTTCTTGCCACTTTCTTTAGAGTGTGTTCATTATTCCACAGTGTCGGTCTGTCATTTTTAATCTTCTTTAAGGGCAGAGGAACAACTGTGTTTCCGAAGTTATTGTTCTACCATATTTGTAACAAGGAGCTTAATTTGCAGCCATAGGCCAGTAAAGCAAGCATGATACCAGATAATGATCTGAAACGTCTTCGCTCTGCTGAAGGATTTTAACATTTATACCGTAAGACTTTATTAAATCTAAAGTATGATTACGAAGGTGAGTAGGTCCTGACACATGTTGACTAACGCCCATGGAGTTAAGAGTGTCTTTAAAAGCCATTCCTAAAGCATCTGTATCATTATCTACATGGATGTTTAAGTCACCAACAACAAGGACTCTGTCTGCAGCCAGTACTAGTTCTGATAAGCCAGAATACATTTTAAAGATGTTTTATACTGGGTACTTCATGTATCAACACCTTGTACCATGACTTCAAAAGAATTGTATTTAGGATTAGACTTCTGAGAAATGCTAAAAGAGTTACGGTAAAGTGCAGCAACACCTCCCCCTCTGAGGCTCGTGTTTATAATAATAATCTTGGGGGACAGACTCATTTAAAGCAATATAATCATCTGGCTTTAGCCATGTTTCTGTCAGACAGAGCATGTCTATTTTATGATCTGTTATCATATCGTTAACAAAACGTGCTTTATTAGAGAGAGATCTAATATTTAGCAATCCGAGTCGTAACAGTTGATTATCTGCATTATGTTCATGTTTAGTTAGTTTAACGTTAATTAAATTACCTTTGAGAGGTTTACGCATTATTTTATGTTTGCTAATCCAGGAGACAGACACAGTCTCTATTTTATGATGTTTGGGAGAAAGTATTATCGCATGTTGTGTATTTAGTGTGTTCTGCAACGTGAGACGGCAAGCAGACCGTTGGTTAAGCCATTCAGTCTGCTCCCTGACCTGGGCCCCAGTGAGTCAAGTTTTAGCATTAAGACTATATGCCATTGTTGGATTGTTGTCGCCGTATTTAGTCGGACGGTCAGTTATTACAGACAATCAGTGAGGCCTGGTAGACGACAAAAACACAGCGGAAACTTGTTTCAGTCCAAGTGATTTTATTTTGGACAGCAGTCTCGTCACACGTGAATCCACACACTTCACCCAAAATCTGAATAAAGAAAAGAAAAACATAACAAAAATAGTTTAAACTGACTGTACAAACATTGAAAAAAAACATAAGCTGTGAGCAGCTAAACCAGGCATCACGCTAGCCTCGACAAAGACATTTGCAGGTGTGGATCTTTCTCTCGCCCACCAGGATGCTCAACCAACCATTCCTTTCTTTGTCTAACCCGCACTTATTCACACTTACACGTCCCGCCCCCAAAACTAGTGAATCGTACCATCCTTAGGGGTCAACAAAGACTCTTTAACAAAGTGTGTACATTTGGTTCAGTTATAGTGTGTTCACACCAAATAGGATGAAGCGTTAAGCACGAGTGATTTACATGTTAAATAAATGCAAAGACGCGATTACCTACTTGCGGATCGATTCTCGCAAATGAGGAGACACGAATGAAGTGTTCGCCTGATTTGCACGAGTCTGAACTTTGGCAAAAATTTGCGCGCCTTAACCAATAAGGAGCTTGCTTTAGTAGGACTGTAAGCAAGCGGCAGAAGCCCCTACCATGACGCGAATTCGCATCTGTAATGAAGCTAATTTCACGCACGAATGATTTCACGTAAACTCAAAATGTTCAAGCGTCCAACTACACGCGAATAGCGCGATTTACCGCGTTTGGTGTGAACACTCTATTACACATGCAAATCTCTGTAAATTAGTACTGTGAACTAACGTTCACAGGATGATGACCTCTGTGCTCATCATCACAGCCATATTTCTAGACAGGAGGAAAGCACAAGCCCAGGAGGGATGGAGACCATCACTTTTCAACAGGTCAGGTCTGCCCTCAAAACTCTTCCAGTTATTTATAAAACTATATCATTCTGCAGGCACCACTTATAGTGATGATAATCTGCTACACTATTATATATAGATAGAATCTAATGTTGCTGAAGTGCTTAATGTTTGTCTAGCTTATCGGACACAAACCAAAAGAGCAAATGATTCACAAATCTGACATCAGTGTTGTATATCGCTTGAGTTAAAAACAAAATGCATATCAGGCTTAACAAAGACAAAATCACTATTTGTCAGTTTTGCACATTTCTTGTTCCTCCATGAGTATTGTCATCTGCTATCTCTGGGTTGTGAATAGTAAAAGCAGTCAGGTCTTCTCTTACAGTACATGCAGGGCCTTTACGGGTTGTCTGTATATTTTGTGATTTGCTTTATTAAATGACAGAATCAGATTTAAAGCACAAATGAGACAAATCTTCTCTTCATTATTCCATATGTAACTCTGTCACCATGGCAACTATTAAAGTGCGGAGTCGAGACACGCGTCTAGAAATAAAAGAGTCAATCATGTGTCTTTATACAAAAAGGTCTGCTTTTGCACCACAAGGGTGCCGTTGTAAAATCCACTTTTGTTTTTACATTTCATTAATTGCCTATGTTACTTTTCATGATCATTCCAGTGTTTTTTTTTTTAAATCATGAATACATGAATAACACATTAAATCTGGAGGCGATTTTAGTCTGCTGGATGATAAACAAGCAAAAAAACACAACAAGACTGCAATTAACACTCTTACATTTTATAAAGAATTGTTTCACAACATGTTATAAGCCTCCGCTGTAAGTGTGAGTTTGCACAGATGTGTGTTTGTCTGTAAATAACACACTCACTGACCGCACACTTTAATCACTCTGGACTCTCACTGTTCTTCTAGATTTTCATGTTGGGGGGGATTTCTACACCTCAGCCCTGTCAGGACTCAACACTTCCACGCTCTTCTGGTAAGAGTCTTTTAATGCCTTGTGCTTAAAATTCACTGGAAAAATAAAAGCTGATCTCTCAGTGCTAATATAAAGGGTTTTCTGTATTGATAATTGAAGGATCTAGCGTGGTTATAGCATCACAACTGGGGTGCCGGGACCCCTAGGGGGCCTCCAGAAGGTTGCAAGGTTTCCCCGGAACATTCCAGAGAAAAAAGTCAAAACAAAACTGAAAAAAATCATTGCTTCAGTTCTAATTATTCATTTAATCTTTTTTACAACATGCATGATTTCCAGATTTGTTCATATTTGTGTTTTTTTAAAGTGAAAGTCGCTTCAGTACAAAGACATTTTGTACCGTTTCTCTTCAGGGTTATACATTCACCGGCTATTGAAGTTCAGAAACAAAATGTTGTTTTAATAATATCACATTTGGTACTTCTGTAACAAAGTTGAAATGTTTCTCTGTACAGCATACAAGAAATGTATAGATGGGGATCCCTCACAAAAGGTTCATCATATTTGGGGTCCTTGGCATCATAAAGTTTGAAACCTCTGAAGTAAATGACCAGATTATATATTTCATTTTACTATACATGTACCAGTTCACCCAGTGTTCCTCAACATCCCATAATATCTATATATGATATATACTGTATATATACGTATGACCCGACAACTCAAACATCTTTCTGATAACACAATTCATCTCATGACTCTGTAGACTTTATAATAAATGATTGAATAAAGAAATCAAGTTTCTCCATTAGAATCGATTGTGAAATGCTTTTAACTGTGAGGTCTTTATGTTTTACACACCTTCACACAGTTGACATTTGTTTTCATGAAGGTCTGAGGATAGACACTCACAGCCACTTCACATAGAGCTTTTTTCTTCTGTTTGTGGGCCGTGACATTAGAAGACAAGTGCAGAAAGTCAAGCAGTTTATTCTTTGATCAGATCAGATTCTTGTCATGAAAACCCCATTTGCTGCCCGTATCCACAGCACAGCACTTACAGGACACGCACACATACATGCACGCACACACAGATATAGTACACACACACATGCACGAATACACACACATATACAGTATGCATACACACACAAACACACACATATATACAGTACACATACACACAAACACACACATATATACAGTACACACACACCTACATGCACGCACACACAGATATAGTACACACACACATGCACGAATACAAACACATATACAGTACGCATACACACACAAACACACACACATATACAGTACACATACACACAAACACACACATATATACAGTACACACACACCTACATGCACGCACACACAGATATAGTACACACACACATGCACGAATACACACACATATACAGTACGCATACACACACAAACACACACACATATACAGTACACATACACACAAACACACACATATATACAGTACACACACACATACATGCACGCACACACAGATATAGTACACACACACATGCACGAATACAAACACATATACAGTACGCATACACACACAAACACACACACATATACAGTACACATACACACAAACACACACATATATACAGTACACACACACCTACATGCACGCACACACACATATAGTACACACACACATGCACGAATACACACACATATACAGTACGCATACACACACAAACACACACATATATACAGTACACATACACCTACATGCACGCACACACAGATATAGTACACACACACATGCACGAATACAAACACATATACAGTACGCATACACACACAAACACACACACATATACAGTACACATACACACAAACACACACATATATACAGTACACACACACCTACATGCACGCACACACAGATATAGTACACACACACATGCACGAATACAAACACATATACAGTACGCATACACACACACACATATATATACAGTACACACACACATACATGCACGCACACACAGATATAGTACACACACACATGCACGAATACAAACACATATACAGTACGCATACACACACAAACACACACACATATACAGTACACATACACACAAACACACACATATATACAGTACACACACACCTACATGCACGCACACACATATATAGTACACACACACATGCACGAATACACACACATATACAGTACGCATACACACACAAACACACACATATATACAGTACACATACACACAAACACACACATATATACAGTACACATACACCTACATGCACGCACACACAGATATAGTACACACACACGTGCACGAATACAAACACATATACAGTACGCATACACACACAAACACACACACATATACAGTACGCATACACACACACACACACATATATACAGTACACATACACCTACATGCACGCACACACAGATATAGTACACACACACATGCACGAATACAAACACATATACAGTACGCATACACACACAAACACACACACACATATACAGTACACATACACACAAACACACACATATATACAGTACACATACACCTACATGCACGCACACACAGATATAGTACACACACACATGCAAGAATACAAACACATATACAGTACGCATACACACACAAACACACACACATATACAGTACGCATACACACACACACATATATATACAGTACACATACACCTACATGCACGCACACACACATATAGTACACACACACATGCACAAACACACACACATATACAGTACGCATACACACACAAACACACACATATATACAGTACACATACACACAAACACACACATATATACAGTACACATACACCTACATGCACGCACACACAGATATAGTACACACACACATGCACGAATACAAACACATATACACACAAACACACACACATATACAGTACGCATACACACACACACATATATATACAGTACACATACACCTACATGCACGCACACACACATATAGTACACACACACATGCACAAACACACACACATATACAGTACGCATACACACACAAACACACACATATATACAGTACACATACACCTACATGCACGCACACACACATATAGTACACACACACATGCACGAATACACACACATATACAGTACGCATACACACACAAACACACACATATATACAGTACACATACACCTACATGCACGCACACACACATATAGTACACACACACATGCACGAATACACACACATATACAGTACGCATACACACACAAACACACACATATATACAGTACACATACACCTACATGCACGCACACACAGATATAGTACACACACACATGCACAAATACAAACACATATACAGTACGCATACACACACAAACACACACACATATACAGTACACATACACACAAACACACACATATATACAGTACACATACACCTACATGCACGCACACACAGATATAGTACACACACACATGCACGAATACAAACACATATACAGTACGCATACACACACAAACACACACACATATACAGTACACATACACACAAACACACACATATATACAGTACACATACACCTACATGCACGCACACACAGATATAGTACACACACACATGCACGAATATAAACACAGATACAGTACGCATACACACACAAACACACACACATATACAGTACACATACACACAAACACACACATATATACAGTACACATACACCTACATGCACGCACACACAGATATAGTACACACACACATGCACGAATACAAACACATATACAGTACGCATACACACACAAACACACACACATATACAGTACACATACACACAAACACACACATATATACAGTACACATACACCTACATGCACGCACACACAGATATAGTACACACACACATGCACGAATACAAACACATATACAGTACGCATACACACACAAACACACACACATATACAGTACACATACACACAAACACACACATATATACAGTACACATACACCTACATGCACGCACACACAGATATAGTACACACACACATGCACGAATACAAACACATATACAGTACGCATACACACACAAACACACACACATATACAGTACACATACACACAAACACACACATATATACAGTACACATACACCTACATGCACGCACACACAGATATAGTACACACACACATGCACGAATACAAACACATATACAGTACGCATACACACACAAACACACACACATATACAGTACGCATACACACACACACATATATATACAGTACACATACACCTACATGCACGCACACACAGATATAGTACACACACACATGCACGAATACACACACATATACAGTACGCATACACACACAAACACACACACATATACAGTACACATACACACAAACACACACATATATACAGTACACATACACACACAAACACACACACATATACAGTACACACACACATGCACGAATACAAACACATATACAGTACGCATACACACACAAACACACACACATATACAGTACACATACACACAAACACACACATATATACAGTACACATACACCTACATGCACGCACACACAGATATAGTACACACACACATGCACGAATACAAACACATATACAGTACGCATACACACACAAACACACACACATATACAGTACACATACATACAAACACACACATATATACAGTACACATACACCTACATGCACGCACACACAGATATAGTACACACACACATGCACGAATACAAACACATATACAGTACGCATACACACACAAACACACACACATATACAGTACACATACATACAAACACACACATATATACAGTACACATACACCTACATGCACGCACACACAGATATAGTACACACACACATGCACGAATACAAACACATATACAGTACGCATACACACACAAACACACACACATATACAGTACACATACACACAAACACACACATATATACAGTACACATACACCTACATGCACGCACACACAGATATAGTACACACACACATGCAAGAATACAAACACATATACAGTACGCATACACACACAAACACACACACATATACAGTACACATACATACAAACACACACATATATACAGTACACATACACCTACATGCACGCACACACAGATATAGTACACACACACATGCACGAATAC
>NC_136784.1:20445520-20518020 GCF_947034865.1 Barbatula barbatula | reverse complement strand
TCGCTCTCTCACTGTCTCTCAAGCAGTTGCATAGCAACTGTTTCTCTGATGTACATGTGACCTTTTATTGTGACATCACAACATTTCTGATTGTGTAATGGCAGATAACAAGAGTATCATGCAGTTTTCTGTATCGTGTGTCCAGACGCTCTCTCTCTCTCTCTCTCTCTCTCTCTCTCTCTCTCTCTCTCTCTCTCTCTCTCTCTCTCTCTCTCTCTCTCTCTTTCATTGTAGTATTGTAATTGTAATCATGTGTTTTTCCAATTTATTTTAGAGCAAGCAGACAAATGCAACCCCCGCTGGAAAGATGAGCCCATTCAGAATGGTAGAGTAATACCTCAGCATCATCATCTCTCTCTCTCTCTCTCTCTCTGTGAAGTGTTCTGAGGGCTTTTATCTTCATAGAGTTTGACATGACGCAGTGCTTGTGGTCATTCTCTAAATGGATCGATCTTCTTGATGAAGTCAGTGTTAGGTACAGTGTGTCTTATAGCATCATGCTCGATAAGTGAGCTCAAATCAATATGAACACAATTGATCTTAATCTTTTCCTTTTAGCTTTGAGTTTTGTGATGAGTGTCATTTTCACATTGTTGACTTATTCAGTAAATGTAACTCTTGGTTGCTCAACGTTGGATGAACGCAATGCTTGTTGTTTGTTAAGTCAGATCCTCTGTAAACTGGTGTGGTGGTCAGTGAACAGCAGTGTCTGCAGGTTGTGAGGCAGGTTTTATGTGTCTTCGTCTGCTCAGATTATAAGAGAATAATTAAGATGTGTAAAGAAAATAAACATTTAACATTTACAGTGAACAAAAGCAATAAAACATGAAAAGGGCTATTTATAGCCGTGTTGTACAGTATATTCAGATTTATAACATTATTGCTCCCTGACTTCTCTGTAAGTCGCTTTGAATGACTTCATCACAATGGTGTTTATGTAGTACTGCAGCGCACCTCTAGAGGGCAGTGAAAGCATTCATCAGACCAGCCGACACAGGTCACCCTCAGTTCTGTCCACGTGTTGTCTGTGACTCTTGTTTATATCAGGAGCTGTCTGTGGGCACATCTCAAGAAAACAAATCAAACTTCAAAACTGAATGAATCATATTTGAATGCATGTGTATGGAAAAAAAACAGGGATAAAGGATAGGATCGTGTGTTTTTTGATAGTTTTAGATCAAATCATCTGTGTGTATTATACATTATTTCGTGGCACCTGATAGACCGTTTGGACACGGAAACGTAGACAATGGTGCGTGACATCAGGGGCCGTTTCAATAAGGAGGTTCTACCAACACTGAGAACTCTCAGTTGATTTACTCCGAGTTTTCTGTTTCATAACAGCTGGTTTCAATGAGTAAGTTCACACTAGGTTATGCGCGTACATCATCAATTGAGCTAAAAGATAGCACGATTCACCACGGCAACGGCACGTGACCAAAAGCACATTTATAGATAGAAGAGCAACACAAGAGCAGCAGCAAAAGAAAGAGAGTCGGCGTGGGAGAAAATTGCTTTACGTGTCAATGCATAAGTTTAATTGTCAATCACTTTTATATTCATTTTGTTGATACCGTCAAAATGTGAATATCTCTATCCCTCTCTCTCTCTCTCTCTATATATATATATTTATTTATACGGTATATATATATACAGTATATCCACATTAATGCTGTGGATGGACTCAATCGGCCTCATTTTGGGAAGGAGCGATGAACGGAATATGGGTGCCATCAATGCACCCAATCACATTGGGAAATGCTAAAGATTGTTTGAATGTTTTCTATTTCTAGAGGTGTCAGCAAGACCACATTTATTTGAACAGAAAGACGTACACCATTCACCTGCAATCCTGTGAATCTCCTCTTTGATGGCTCGCACAGGTTTGTGTCCAGGAAACTTAACACAAATGTATAAAAAGTGCTTGAGAGAGATGCACACTTTTCTTACCGCTCTGCATACGGTTGCCTTGCTAACGTGCCTGGTGTTGTAAAGAAAGCTTATATTAGCAAAGGAACGTAAGGCCATACAGAGAATCTGCTCAGATGTCAGAGCACATCCCCGACGAGTGAAGTTTTTTGTTTAATGTCATTTTAATGTCTGTGTTACGAACTTGTGCGTGATTATGGAAAACGAATGAATAAACAAACGGCGTAGGCAAGTTCAACACCGCTCGGGCTTCTAAAAGGGGCAGAGATTGTAACAAACCTTGGGTTAGTGGAATAAAACCTGCTGCCGACCAGGTTAGGTTCACAGAGTAGGTTACTATGGAACTTGATTTCTGAAACTGGCTTGACTTACCCCGCGGTCACGGGTTTGATATACCTCGCGTTCTGAAACTGAAAATCCAGAGTATCCCGTTTTCTGGGGTTAACTTACTTTGAGTTTGCACTTACCCTGCTTTCTGAAACGGGCTCGAGGCTTAACAAGTGGATTGTGGTCATTTTTTTATGTCACACTATCTGAATGTGATATTGTTTACAACATGTCAACTGTACATAAAGAGCTGAAATGATGTTAAAAATAACTTCAATCTGACAGCATCATAGCACACATCAATCTAAAGTGTTTTTTTAGAAAACTTTATTTTTGTCTGTATTTATAAAAAACATAGTGAGTAAATAAGCATTGAAAAGGTGTGGATGCAGCTGACTTTATTTCCCTTTCAGACGCGACATTTATAGGAGGACAGTATTGAGATCAATCAGGAAATGTCATTTACTAACATTTGCGCTTGTCAATTTAATGCTTTGCATCAAAAAGCATGCGTTAAACCCTTTATTATGGAAATGAGATATTGCATCTGTGATTTTAAATGTGTGTGTGATCAGTAAATGACTCAATCCATCTGAGCTTTTTTTAATGGTGCTCTCATTCAAGTCATTTTGCTTGTCAGGAAAATGTATGTTGATTTAAGGATGTTAATGTATAACATAGACAACACTCACCTAAAGGATTATTAGGAACACCTGTTCAATTTCTCATTAATGCAATAATCTAATCAACCAATCACATGGCAGTTGCTTCAGTGCATTTAGGGGTGTGGTCCTGGTCAAGACAATCTCCTGAACTCCAAACTGAATGTCAGAATGGGAAAGAAAGGTGATTTAAGCTATTTTGAGCGTGGCATGGTTGTTGGTGCCAGACGGGCCGGTCTGAGTATTTCACAATCTGCTCAGTTACTGGGATTTACACACACAACCATTTCTATGGTTTACAAATAATGGTGTGAAAAGGGAAAAACATCCAGTATGCGGCAGTCCTGTAGGTGAAAATGCCTTGTTGATGCTAGAGGTCAGAGGAGAATGAGCCGACTGATTCAAGCTGATAGAAGAGCAACTTTGACTGAAATATCCACTCGTTACAACCGAGGTATACAGCAAAGCATTTGTGAAGCCACAACACGCACAACCTTGAGGCAGATGGGCTACAACAGCACAAGACCCCACCGGGTACCACTCATCTCCACTACAAATAGGAAAAAGAGGTTTCCCCAGTTACCACTGTGCAGGCTTGTGGTGTTGGTGTAATGTGTGGGGGATGTTTTCTTTGCACACTTTAGGCCCCTTAGTGCCAATTGGGCATCGTTTAAATGCCACGGCCTACCTGAGCATTGTTTCTGACCATGTCCATCCCTTTATGACCACCATGTACCCATCCTCTGATGGCTACTTCCAGCAGGATAATGTCACAAAGCTCAAATCATTTCTTGAACATGACAATGAGTTCACTGTACTAAAATGGCCCCCACAGTCACCAGATCTCAACCCAATAGAGCATATTTGGGATGTGGTGGAACAGAAGATTCGTGCCCTGGATGTGCATCCCACAAATCTCTATCATCTGGAAGATGCTATCCTATCAATATGGTCCAACATTGCTAAAGAATGCTTTCAGCACCTTGCTGAATCAATGCCACATATAATTAAGGCAGTTCTGAAGGCGAAAGGGGGTCAAACACGGTATTAGTATGGTGTTCCTAATAATCCTTTAGGTGAGTGTATATCCTAATTCAGTGGTCGGGTTCAAACATGTGGCTCTTTTAAAAAAGCATGTGGCTCGCCAGGTGTCTTACCCTTCACCAACATTCGATCGTTACATACATTATATTTTGCTGTTAAACCATCCTACCTGCTTATTGTGTCGATGTGGTTTGGATTAAATCGATTTTTGCGCTGCTGTAGGAAAATCTGTCAAGGTGAGACAATTCAACAGAACACCAAAGTGCCGCGAGTGCTTTTGAAACTCTTCTCACGGTACTCCGATGTCATCGGTCTGCACCATTTCAAAAAGTTGAACGTACCGAATGCAAAGTCAGAAGATACATATGCAGTTGTTTGTGAGTATCAGTGCTAGGGTTGTAGTCAAGACCACCAAAACCGAGACCAAGACCAGCACTCCCAAAATGTATTCAAAAGATCAAAAACAACTTAAAATTCATAATAAATTAAAAATACAAGTGACTTGGGTGATTTATTGTGCAGAAATGTATGTGTTAGATTTGTTTGTGTTCCATGTTTTAGCACACACCTACTATAACACATTTCTTGTGCAGGTACAAATTGAAACGGTAAATACCCAAGATAAATAAAAGTCTGTGACCTTCAACAAAACAGAACATTCTGTGACTTAACCGCAAAATAGCCATGTGTTGCTCAGAAATGCATAAAAGTTCAGATTAGTTTGTGACTAATCAAAATACAACAAAAACTTGTGTTTAATTGTGTCTAAAACTTAAGTCACTTACTGTTTGTTGGATAATTATTCAAAATCATATCACATCAGATGTAATCAAATCAAAAACAACATCTCATACAAGAACCTTTTTTTTCAATCAAATCTCAGATATTGTGGGCCTTGTGTGTATTCATTATGTTGACAGATCCTCATTCTTCTCATATCAGCAGTAAGAGTAACAAAAGAAACAAGTGCTGAATGCTTTTAAAGCCAGAAGTTTAACATCCAATCACATGAATGCTGTTAACACATAAATCAGACCAGTGCACCAGCAATTTAGTGTCATTCCCACAGTTGTGATCTTGAGCGGTCAGCTTTGTTGCGATGGCTCTATTGCAAAACTGAATGAAATTGTATAAATGGCACTTTGGTTATAAAAGGTTCCCGACCCCTGTAACACTATAGGACACATGTTCAGTATATTTGTCAACTATCCATTAACATGCATCGTTTGTCAAAATGAAAGATAAGTGTAGCAAAGTTCAACAAAATGACGGAAGGAGGCGGGAACCGGCAGACATAAAACAACTTTTAATATAACAAATAAACAATAAAACGAATTTAAAACACCAACATAATAAAACACAACATAAAGTCCAGGCCTGGTCCTCTCTCGTCGTACCCTCCTGTCGCTCGTGTCTTATGCCTCCGGAGCTCCTCCGTGAGAGACAGGTGCACGCACAGCTGATGCCGTTTCCTCAAAGCTCTTGTCCACCCTGCTCGCCACTATATAGTAATTCCGTCAGTTTTGTTGTCAGAACTGAACTTATGAAGTTTCTCGGTTCTAATAGCTTAGATCGTCAAATAATAATTGAGTCGATCCCTCCTCACTTCAGATTTCAGTGAAACGTGTCGCAGGAAACCTGACTGATTTCAGTCACTCCATTCCATGATGTGAGTTCACTGCGGGCAGCTGAAGGCCAGATCAGAGGTTGTAAAGCGTCTGTACGTTTATCTAAGAGTGTGTCTGTAAGCATTCTTTTAATGGTCATGAATGATGTGTATGACATCATGATGCTGTTTGACAGCCATCTGTTGTGTGATGACACTGATGGAGATTGACAGATGCTCTGCTGCACTCTTTGTCTTTCTGTGCCGCTATTGTGCAGCGTGTCACACTGTGTTAAGGTCAGCTTGAGTGTGCTCGGCACGCACCCAACCATAGTCTCTGGATCTTGTGTTTCACAGAGAACTGCACCAAAGCATGTCTAGCTGTTGGCATGACAAAGCCAAACCTTTCAAAAAGTCTCCATTTAAAATGAGTAGAGGGACGACATGTCAAACCTGAAGACAGATCTGAAGCAGTGGCAGCATTCAAACGTTTAGGGCGACGATCTCTTGACCTCACAAATCTTTTCTTCTGCATCTGTACTTCTCATGAAAAGAAATTGTTAAAACAATTGAATTGTTTTCATTACAAAACGTATCTAGTAGAGATGTTAATGAAATTCATGCCTTCCACTGGGATTCATGTGAGAACATTTCTCTATTCTAGATTTTTTACAGTCTAAATAATCAAAACAAGAATTTTCATGTAATATTAGTGTGTTTATTATGAATGATTGATCATCATTTTTTTATTTGTGTGTCCTCATAATCTTTCATCAATGTGTATACGACATCTCTCCTCTGAATGACGTATGTATACTCTATACTGACTGTCCAATGGCCAGGCTCGCAGCTTCCAGCGATCAGTCAATGTCCAAAGATCAAAATCAAGCTCCGGCCTACACTATTCTCAATCCAGAAGCCATTACAACTAAAAACCTTCTGTTTACATGACAGCATAAGTCACATCATGTTTTATTTCATAGTTTTGATGAGTTTACCAATCTTGAAAAATGAATGTGTAAATGACCCTACACTATCCCATGGTAGTGTATGCCATGTCTACTTCACCCAAAAATGACATTTCTTACATCATTTACTCACCCTCGAGTCACCCTTTCTTCCAAATCTGTATAAATGTGTTTGTTCTGTCGAACACAGAAAGATATTTGGAAGTTTGCTCATAACCTGACAGATCTCAACACCCATTGACTCCCAAAGTAGGAAAAATTAATTTATCAAGACATTTTGAAGAACGTAGGACAGCAAACAGTTCTGGTCCACTTTTGACTAACATTGTTTTTTTGGAGTAAATGATTTTTGGGTGAGATATCCCTGTCATTATTTCGCTCTATGCTGTTGCTGGGGTGTTCTGTTTCATTAATGCACAATAAAAAAACTGGATTTTTGCAAAAATACATTTTGACATCACTGCCGCTTCTTAAAAGAGTTTTCGGTCCTTTAAGAACCATCTCTTTCTGACCTTTTTATAATCTGAAGTTTATTTCACCACAAAGGTCCTTCGCATGTTAAAGGTTCATGATGGAACCAAAAGGTTCCTCTATGGCATCACATAGCACCTTTATGTTTAAGCATGTAGACAGCGTGATGTGTTTGTCGGAGAAAGGTGCTCTCTGGGTTCGGTCAGTCAGATGTCCAGCAGTGATGACTCATGTGTAATCTGCTTGAAATCACCTTGAACATGATCACATTTGTATTTGTGCATAAATGTAAGCTGATGTGCTTAAGGAGGGTTTTGCATGGATAATCCAGCCTGTAATTGGGTGTTGTTTGTTTTATTTGCTCCTGTAATAATAACGTGATTATAAAGTGTTTTTGTCTCTTCAGTGTAACATTGATGAGGACAGACGGCATGGCCGTATTCTGTTTGGTCAGTTTTACGTAATTTATGAAAGTTATATACTAGGGATGGGCGATATGGCCTAAAACGTTTAGTTTAAGTTGTGTTCAGTGACTGTGCTGAAAAACATCAAACACAAACAATTACACAAGCTCTTCCGGGGGGACACCGAGGCGTTCCCAGGCCAGCCGGGAGACATAGTCCCACCAGCGTGTCCTAGGTCTTCCCCGGGGTCTCCTCCCGGTCGGACGGGCCCGGAGCACCTTCCGGGGAAGGCGTCCAGTAGGCATCCGTAACAGATGCCCAAGCCACCTCAGCTGACCTCTCTCGATGTGGAGGAGCAGCGGCTCTACTCCGAGCTCCTCCCGGGTGACCGAGCTTCTCACCCTATCTCTAAGGGATCGCCCAGCCACCCTGCGGAGGAAGCTCATTTCAGCCGCCTGTATCCGGGATCTTGTCCTTTCGATCATGACCCAAAGCTCATGGCCATAGGTGAGAGTAGGAACGTAGATTGACCGGTAAATTGAGAGCTTCGCCTTGCGGCTCAGCTCTTTCTTCACCACGACGGACCGGTACATCGACCGCATTACTGCAGAAGCTGCACCGATCCGTCTGTCAATCTCCCGTTCCATCCTTCCCTCACTCGTGAACAAGACCCCGAGATACTTAAACTCCTCCACTTGAGGAAGGAACTCTCCACCAACCTGAAGTGGGCAAGCCACCCTTTTCCGACTGAGGACCATGGCCCGGATTTGGAGGTACTGATTTTCATTCCAGCCGCTTCACACTCTGCTGTAAACCGTCCCAGTGCATGCTGAAGGTCCTGGTTTGAAGGGGCCAACACGACAACATCATCCGCAAATAGCAGAGACGAGATCGTGTCGTCCCCAAACCTGACACCCTCCGGCCCCTGGCTGCGCCTAGAAATTCTGTCCATAAAAATTACGAACAGACCCGGTGACAAAGGGCAGCCCAGTCGGAGTCCGACATGCACTGGGAACAAGTCCGACTTACTGCCGGCAATGCGAACCAAGCTCCTGCTTCGGCCGTACAGGGACCTGACAGCCCTTAGCAAAGGACCACTTCGGGAGTAAAATGTAAATAAAGTTTCTATATTTCTTTATACTCATATGGTGCAACAGTGGCAAAAATAGTGCAAACAGCAAAAGTAACAATCACTAAACATGTCTTGTGTTTCAAATTTACAAGAACAACTGCAAATAAATCCTGATAAAGTAAATAAGTTCAGTGAGAAAGACACACTCTTAGAATGTAAATCTTATAGGTTTGTGGAACATGCTACCACCAATTAGGTAGTTACATTTGTAACACTCTAGTCTCATGGAACTAACTATAAAACAAATTGTTTTCAAAAAGTAACGATGTCTTCAGATAGTTTACAACACAAGAATGATAAATAAAAAATCAAATAAATTAAAAACTTTTAACGTTGTAATGAGGTAGGCTGGACGAGAGCCCGGATGCGAGGCCGGTGCTTGAGTGATAACAAGTGTCAGCTGTACGCCCACCGGTCTCGTATCACTGAGGAGATTGGGAGCGTAAGACGACGAGCTACTGCCAGCCTGGTTTGGTTATGGTCTATTTACGTTGCTTTTAATAATTAAAAGTCCTTTTATGTTCAGCGGGTCTCATTCCTTCCTTTTATGGATTGTTTTACAAACGTCAATTCGTTCCATCGTTTACTTTGCTTATCATAAGAGACGCAATTAGCAAATGCGCTGGCAATTTTCGTCTGGGTGGGAATTATATTAGCCCTAGGTCCACGTCCAGTTGTTGCATTACGTAGCTTCAAACTTTCTTCGTACTCTGGTTTGTGTTTTAGATGGTGGAACAAATTGGACGGGTTTCCACTCTTTGTAAGCACTGTTTTTCTGCAAACCTCGCATATTACGGTAGTTTGATCAGCATCTGATTTTCTATAACAAACCAGTTCCAAATTGTAGCGGTAGCTCTTCACTTAACAACAAGCTCCTCCTCAACCTCACGTCCACCTTCCGCTATGCTTGTTTTCAATCCGCACATGAACAGTGAGTCAGTCGCGCACAAAACTACGTCATCAACTAGACTTATCGTTATTATCGCGATGAGACCAATTTTTCCTGCGAGGAGAATTTTCGAAGGTATATCGCAAACGATAATATATCGCCCATCCCTATTATATACAATTTTTTTTATGAAAAGAGTCTCTTTTCATGTCTTTGTGAGGTGTTTCTTGCCTTGAATAAACTTGAAGTGAATTAATTCCTTGAGTTTAAAGTCCAATGACCCGTCACTTTTTTAGTGTCAATGCCAATTCCTTTGAACATCAAGTACAGTAATAAACTCAACATTTTTAAACATGGTCATAGAAGGCCGTTGATTTCATAGGAAACTAGAGTGATGTGAATATGTTGTCGTGAGATGTAAAGCGGGGTCTGGATGATGATATTAAGATGATTAGTTCATTGATCAGCGCCTGTAGATTACGTCTAGATCACTAGACGTATTGATCAAAGGCCTCTCACGCCATGAAGCGCTCAATGAGCAAAGCTTTTGTGTTAATAGCCTTTATGCTGACCCCAATTTTCCTGTAAATGACATTGGATACGAGGCGTCCCTCTTCTCTCGAGTCTTTTCGGGACGGGCGGTGTTTTGTTGGTCTTCTCCTCAGCTCACCCGGGACGTTTGGTTAAGGTGGCCTGAGAGAAGCTCTGTGTTCAGGTAACGCCGGGGACAGCTGGCTCAAGAAGCCATGTCAAGCCAGGCCCTATCCCCAGCGCTACCATCCCAAATGTGTCTGTGACCAGTCTTGAACCCCCGGGACCTGGAGTGATTGATCTGGGAGGGAATAAATGGGTGTAAAAAGCGCCCGTGGGTGCAGAATCGTTCCGAGCTGCTAACCTGAGCACAGCTCCTGAATAAACCAGAGACACCATAGCTGAAGACATGACATCAGCTCGTATTTACTTCTGATAGATTCAACTTGAAAACAGGAATGAGATTGTGATTGTGGGACTCGAATCTATGAACATGACTCTGGTAAGTTTCTCCTTCAATCTGTTCTCTCAGCATGTGAGACATTTGTTCATTTAAAGTTGTATGCTCATGTGTTTCATGTGGGTGAAACATCTGCTATACGTTCATTAATTCATTGATGTTCCTGGAAATGCCAATTCTTATCAAAGGGATTACGCCTTGAATGAACTTTATTTAAAGTTTCTTTACGTGTATTACGTGGTGTTTTGATGCCTTCAATATTTAAGATGTCGTGTTGAAAACATATGGCTTTGATGCAAAAGGTTTCAGGTCCGATTGGTGAGATGTGCGGAAGTGTGTCTGCGTGTTGTTTTTGTCGGTTCAAGTTCTTTATGAAATCCCTTTACAGATTAAGCTTATTTCAGGCCGTCACCTCATGAAAAAGTTAAACTGGTATCAGGAGCTTTGCTTAAGAAGCACTTGCTGTAAACAGCTGGTACCTACTGCTCATCTCACAGCATCTCAACCCAGTTTCCAACTTTACTCACTTTGTGATTGTTTTAGACCTTTAGTACAATATAGTACATTTTGATTCACATGATTATAGTTTTATTCTCATAATTTAATGCTAATGACTACATATGCACGGAAGTCGCTCATCATCGACTGTTGTCCTATAGCCGAGTACATCTCTTTCATCTCACATAATAAAACAAACTCAATCTCCATTTATACAAATTCCCATAATAATTTAACGTAATAAATCTAAAATCTATAATTTAATTCAAGATTCAAGATTTTTTATTCTCATATGTACCTGTAGGTAGGCTTCTGTTCAATTCTAATTTTGTTTTTATCTCACAAGAACATTGGATAGAAGGGCAACAGATATTAAATGACAATAAAACGATTTAAAGTAATGAAAGTAAAAGTGCAATAGCAAGAAGTAGAATAAAATTAGTAACACTCAAAAGTATAAAACATTTTCAAGCAAATTAAGCTGTTATAATATATGCATTAATAGAATAATACATTTAGATAGCATATCATGTATTTCAGGATTATTCTATTTAACACAAATATTGACTTAATTAATAAAATAATGTAATAATTAAATTTCATACACTTTGATATGTGCATCATATTCGTGATAACTCCATTAGTGTATACCTCAAAGTACACAGTTGTGTTATTGTATTTACCGTGGTACAGCCTGTAGTATATGAATTGTGTTTTTACATGCATGTCAGACAGACTGAAGGCAGGACAGACGTTTATTCACATCATTTGACTGAAGACGCACCTGAGCAGGTGTAACCTGTTGCTGTGATTTATGGGTACAGATCCCGACGCAATACAATATATCTCATGTAATGCTCCTGTTATCAGTCTTCTCAACACTATAACGGTGACATCTGTCCGGTGGTGATATTGTACTAATATTGTGAGTGTTGTGAAGGATGGGATGTGCGTCATGTACATCCAAGGATGCGACGCCTCAGTCTGTTCAACCTCTTGGATTTGTCCGGTGTCAGATTAGACATGAGCGTGCTCAGAAATCTTCCACCCAATTTGGCAGGGTGAGGGACAAATGGGGCGGGTGTCTCCTCCATATATAAGACCCCGTGTCCTCCAGACGCTTTTCACGCAGGCCGCTTGTCTCCTGCTTACATGTCTAGATATTTACTGTAGCCCGAGATATTCGTGCTTGCACAAAATATTTTTTCGATTCACTTTGTTGTGCCTTTGAAGAGTTCTGTGATGAATTACCGTATGTCAGACATGTACGACATGACCCACGGCATGAGCGGTGGTTACACTGTCCCGTCCGGAGGTGAGTACTGTATGTACGGCGGTGAAGGGCCCGCAATCATCCAGTGTGAGCCCCAGCCCTTACACCATCACCCTCCCAACGTGGAGCAGGCCTGGCCGCCGGGACAGTCGTACGGGTGCCCGTTCAGCGGGGGAAACCCTGTGTTTAAGGGTGAGTTATGCAGCATGGAGGTGCCGCTCAGTCACTATCATCAGCCCGACTTCTTCTCTGATGGCAGACCGGACTTCTCTCAGATACAGTGGATGCAAGCGGCACATAAGAAAGGTATGGAGAGCTGAAGAAGACGATGAAGTGGTGCTGTTGGGTCTGGAGGCTTCACTGAAGATTCTCTGCAGTCCTCTGTGCGGGGGCTGTTGGGTTGTATTTCGGGACAGTTGGGGTTTCAGATATCTGAGGAAAATGTTGAGCTTGTGTTGGGTGCTTCTGGTCATTTGCCAGTTCTGTTTCTCTATCTTCTATAGACAAAAAGGTTATAAATCAACCGACATTCTGAATCTAGTGTGATAGACACCCTGAATCTGTACCATCTAAACGCTTTTAACATAGTTGGATCTCTGTATTGTTTTGGGGGTTGTGAACGGGATATTATTCTGTTGATCTATTAGATTCAAACATGACATCATGTGTTTAAAGTCTCTCAAAGTCTTTTTTGCAGTTTGATTGGTGGCACATGACCTTTTCTTTGTCCTAGATTTTAAAAGTCTACAGAATTTATGTTGCTGTCTCATCTAAACATGACATTATGTTTGGCTGCGTTCGACTATCTTAATCTAACACACCACCAGTTCACAACCACACGTCCATTATTTGTGTGACAGGTGTTGTTTGGTATTCATGGATAAGTTCAAACAGTCGTTCTTAAATTGTCTGAATTGAGAAGCAATAAGACATGATGGATGATGAGTTTTAAGTCTTTGTCAGTTTTGTTGTGTAGTCTATTGATTTCTAGGTTATGTTGTATTGTACTGATTAGTGGCGACACACGCGCTTACAGACGTTTTGAGCTCATTGTCTGATTCCTCTGAACCACTCGAGATTTATTGATCATGTATTGATTCTGAGCTGCTGCAACACAAGCAGTAGTTTTCTCTTTTTTTTACATTTAACGCACTGTCCTTAGTGTTTAGTGGGATGTTTGTAATGAGTTTTTCCCTTGTTTTAGGGTACATACCAAGTTACCTGGACAGGGATGAGCTGTGTGTTGTGTGTGGAGACAAAGCGACCGGTTATCATTACCGCTGCATCACCTGTGAGGGCTGTAAAGTGAGTCCTTCACCTGCACTTTTTTTATATTCTTTCTTATTTAAATGAAGGATATTTCTTAAAATACATCTTGTTTCTAAAGGGTTTTTTCCGGCGTACAATCCAGAAGAACTTAAACCCAACATACGCGTGCAAGTACGAGGGCAAGTGCATCATCGATAAAGTCACGCGGAACCAATGCCAGGAATGTCGTTTCAAGAAATGCATCGCTGTTGGCATGGCAACAGACTGTGAGTGTACTAGATTTAAACGCACGTGACTACAGCTTGTTTAAGACCACTTAAACGTTTTTTTAATTAAACGTCTTATTTTATGAAACCTCAGATGTCCAAATTCACTGTTCACTGACCGCCGTTACTTTTGAACAAGCTTTTATTTTTGTATTATTCTAATTCATGTTGATTTTTCTGTTTAATTTAATTGTGTTTTGGTCATTTTATTGTTTTATTAGTATTGCTGAGTAAGTTTATTTTCTTTTAGTTTTACTTGAGTTTTATGTATTTGCAGTTAGTTATTTTAGCTGTTATTTAGGAGCCTCTCAGCTGCTAGTCCAAACATACCTGTTCCGCATTTATTTGACCAACCAATAACTGTCTATGTCTAGTGTCTATAAGGAATCCTTCTTTAATCCTTCTAGCAGCAACGGCCTTATAAACTCTCAGTGCTGTTTAGCGTGCTGACAAAATGTTTATATGCTCTCCAACTTGTAAGTCACTTTGGATAAAAGCGTCTGCCACAGGAATAAATGTAAATAATCATGCTAGTGACACACGTTTGTGTTTTGGCAGTGGTATTGGATGACAGTAAGCGTCTGGCAAAACGGAAGCTGATCCAGGAGAATCGTGAGCGGCGGCGGCGCGAGGAGATCCAGAAGACAGCGTGGGACCGTCCAGGGCCCTCGCAGGAGGAATGGGAGCTGATCCGTGTGGTCACCGACGCCCACATGGCCACGAACGCCCAGGGCAACCACTGGAAACAGAAACGCAAATTCCTGGTGAGGGATCCCAACCCTCGATGACATGGCAGCCATGGTTCACATGTTGAGGATGTTCCCTTATCCCAATTCCACCCACCATCCCAGATATCCCTTCCCCAGCCCAACCGCACCCTTCTTCCCAATGTTAATATGTCCATGTTTTTGTATCTCCTTGTAGAGTGGGGAGTGTTAGATGGACGCTGGAGACTCTCTTCCACAGAGGCAGCTGAACTAACTTTAACGGAACATATTTGTCCTTCTTTCCTCAAGCTCTGTTTCCCAAACACTCTTCCTCTCATCTTCTGTCTGTCTGTGTCTGTCTTTAACCAGGTTCCTGATTGTTGAATAGTTGTTCTGATGTCTTTTAATGTCACTCCGTGCTCTTCCGATTGAAGACTAACACTGCTGTGGGTTTCCATGTGGAGTTTAGCATCACATTCACGTATTTTTTATTTGTCTATTTAGTCCATTTTGTTTTGTGACCTTCTTTATCTCACTATTTGCGAGAGCAACAGGGACTTTACCAACAACTTTAGAGTCGGTTTTCAGTTCAAGTGAATCTATTCGAAAGAATAGTTTTTCAAATAGCACATTTCATGTTGAAGCTAAGGTTTATTCAATTACATCGACAGCCATACGTCCATGTTTTTTGACACATGTATATGTATTCTAATGTGTGTATGAGCGCTCAAAAATGTTCCTGTGAGTCTAGGAATATTTTCATATATATTATGTAGGCACTCCTGTAGTCCGTTCAACAAAAACCAAATAATGAGATGCGTATGAAATCATGTTATAAGATGAATACTGCTGTACAGTCCAGCTGTAGTTTTCACGTTGAGAGGTAGAACGGTGGGATGACGATTAACTCGCACTAAAACATTTACATTCACACATATTCGTTTGGCAGACGTGCAGCATTACTTTTGATATCAATCCTCCGTATCCAGCCTCTGAACTATAGAAATGACAAAGATTTGAGGTCTTGAATCCCATGGAGACTCCACTCAATATCTCACTTTGTTTCTGTCTGCACTCTCTTTCTGTCTCTCACCTGTCCAGTTGAAACTTGTTTCTTTTTAGTTGACTCGGGTTCTTCATTGAAACTTCACGATCCCTGTTGATTGCCCAACAGGTCGAGGAAGCAATGCTACTTAATGAAATAACATGTAATTTATTCTGTACTTCTGACCAGAGTGCAGTGGGGGTGAAGGAGTCCAAGGTAAGAGCCAGCAGAGCAAACACACTCTCACTCATGTTCTTGTTTGTATCCAACACCAAGACGCTCTCTCAAATTCTCGGCTGCTTCCATTTCTGTCACGTTGTTTCGCGGCTAAATGGACGTGCTGAACGCTTGAGGCATTTGTTTTCGCCGTGTTTGTGTAGCTCTCTGCTCGCTGTGTACACAAAGAGGAAAGATGATGAATAATGGAGTTGTGTCACCGTTGGGCTGGATTTGAGCTTTACTCGGCCTCCAGTCCTCTGTAGATGCGGCTTGCTCTGTCTTTCACATCATGTTTTTTCTGGTCAGAAGGGCACGAATCTGTTTGGCGACATATCAGTGGACAACCCTAGTCAATGAGCTCTCCGGAAAGACGGCTATTCTGTTCCGCTCTCGTCTCCTTCTAGTTGAAGTTTCCCATCTTTCCTCCTTTCGATAACCGGTCTCGTCTCGCTGTGTCTCTTGGCTTCTGTGTGCTTTAGAGGGGAATGAGGAATTGCTGTGAATGACCGTTTGCTTTTAACGTCCACGATACTGAGCATCTCACCCCTCCCCTTCCTGTCGTTGCAGCCGGAGGACATCGGTTCGGCGCCTGTCATCAACGCGCCCGAGGGGAGCAAAGTGGACATCGAAGCCTTCAGTCAGTTTACAAAAATTATCACCCCCGCCATCACGCGTGTGGTGGACTTTGCCAAAAAGCTGCCCATGTTCTGTGAGGTAAGAGCGAACTAGTTTACACACCCAACCTACTAAATCTCCAATCCGCAAGCATCTCATTCGTAGACAGTAAGTTGTTGTGTTGTTTAGCTGCCTTGCGAGGATCAGATCATCTTGCTGAAGGGCTGCTGTATGGAGATCATGTCTCTTCGAGCGGCCGTACGCTACGATCCCGAGAGCGAGACTCTGACGCTGAACGGAGAGATGGCCGTCACGCGGGGTCAGCTGAAGAACGGCGGTCTGGGCGTGGTGTCGGATGCCATCTTTGATCTGGGAGTCTCGCTTTCGTCCTTTAACCTGAATGATACAGAGGTGGCGTTGCTGCAGGCCGTCATTCTGCTGTCCTCCGGTTAGTGCTGTCTTTCACTCCAGTACATACAGAACACGATCCATTGGTCAAACTTTGATTTCCTCAGATAAACCGTTTGAAATATCAGTAACACTTTCTCCTTACACCGCGTCTACGCCAACCATGACACGACACACGGCTCATTTTAATGGGATTGTCGGTTTGCGTCACAGGTTATGGGTTGGATCCCAGTGCACATAGTCAGAATCAAATGTATAGTACAATGCGATGTAACTTGCTTTGAATAAAAGCTTCTGCCAAATGCCAAAATGTTATATTTCAAACAGAGATGGAGATACAGAATGCAGCTTTAACTATGAGCAAACTTCTGAACACACAAATGAACATTTGTATTGGGATTCGGTAACATTATCAAACCTAAACAAATGCTGTAAAGATTTATTGCTCAGTACAGGCCCGGCGCTAGAGTGGCCATTTTTGTGTTTTTAACAAACATCATTTCATTGTAATGTTTATAAATGTTTTATTTAATATGAATAAGTAATATATTCTAAAAAAGTACAAATGTGACTTTCACTGCTTACACAAACAAATGACAATGAAATGATGTTTGTGGCATTGTGAAGCAATCATCTACACAAGCTATTCAAGCTAAATTCATAGTTTTTAGAGATGAATAGTTCAGAGACTATGACAATAAAAGCAACAAAGATTAGATTAGATTAGATTCAACTTTATTGTCATTACACATATACAAGTACAGTGTAACGAAATGTAGTTTAGGTCTAACCAGAAGTGACATTAGCAAGTGCAGGATATACAGTTAGAATAAATACAGAATACAATATGAGAGAATATTATACAGTATTACAGTTACGGTGGAGTATATGAGTTAATGCAGTTTATAGGTTACAGTGCAATAGATAAGTTAATGCAGTTATTGAGGTTACAGTGCAATAGATGGGTAGATGCAGTAGATAGGTTAGTGCAGTTATGGAAGTGGTCCATTTAATGCAAATGAGCATTCAGTTAAATATTCCTGGTGTGCAAGTGAGCAGTATAGAGTGCAAATGATGCTGTGTGTGTGTAAACAGTCCAGTAGAGCAGATAAACATGAAGTACTGGTGTGTACAGTTCAGTCATGCATGCAGCCCTGTAGTGCAATGTAAACAATGTTATAGCAGCATTGGAGTTAAAGGTAAGAGAGGTAGTGGAATCAGTGGGGGGCAGAGTTCAATAATGAAACAGCTCTGGGAAAAAAGCTGTTTCTTAGTCTGCTGGTTCTTGTCCGGAGGCACCGGAAGCGCCTACTGGAAGGCAGGAGAGTAAACAGTCTATGAGCGGGGTGAGAGGAGTCCTTGAGAATGCTGGGAGCTCGACGCAGACAGCGTTTCTTCTGGATGTCCTCAATGGCAGAAAGTGTAGTCCCTGTGATGCGCTGGGCTGTTTTCACCACCCGCTGCAGGAGCTCCAACTAAAGGAGCTCGTCCATGCAGATCTTTAAAAGTCTCTCTAAAAGTCAATAGTCCAGCGGCAGCCGGTTGTTCCGGTGGCGATTACTTGGGATTACACGGCCGAATGAGGGGAAACCACTTAATAATGTTATTACACAGGATTACCCTTCAACTGTGATGGACACGATCAGTAGTTAAAGACTTCAGCGGCCACATCCTCATCTCACGGCTCCGTGTCTAACCTCTTATCGATTTCTGCCCATGTGAACAGATTGTCCAGCATCAGAGCGGACTGGGACACGTTCGGTGACTATCACGTCAATATTTTGGTATTAACAAGAATCCAAAAAGCTTTTTGGTGGACAAGTGATTGTTTGTCAAGGCCATGACCATATCTATATATACTAGATAGGTTAGTGTAAATGGATAGTTCACCCAAATATGAAACTTCTCTCATCATTTACTCGTCCCATGTCATCTCAGATGCATATGACTTCATTTCTTTAGTTGAACACAAATAATTCAAATGCTGTCATGTTATCCTCTCATATTGTCTGTGGGAGATCCTTTTTTCAAACTTATCCAAAGTTATCATAAATGTCTTCTGAAGTGAAACAATGTGTTTGGGATAGAAAACATTGAATCATCATATGCGCTTCATGCTGAGACACACAAAAACCAGTGAGATGTTGACGTTATTGGCACTATATTTAAACTTGATTGATAAATATGCTCAAAATGGGACAGGTTTCTCTCACAAATGTCTCATTTGGCTTCTGATAACATTTAGTCATGTGGATTACTTTAAAGTCCCTGCGAACCAGGAGTTTTGATCATTTTACTTCTGTGTTCTGACGCAATTCAGAGTCTAGGACTGTCAAATGATTAAGCATCCAGAATAAAAGTTTGTGTTTACATAATATATGTCTGCGTACTGTACATATTCATTTTTTATTTATAAACACAGACACATACATGCATATATTAAAAGAAATATGAAATATCAAAATGAATAAACATTTACTCTTCCGGTCAAGTTTTGGGACACTTACTCACTTCTGTGTTCATATTTTCCCACATTTGAGAATAACAATAAACTCGTCATAATGAAATAAAACAAAAGGAACTATGGCAATTATGTTGGACAAAAACAAATAAATATAAATGTTGTATTTTATCATCTTCAGTGTAGTCACCTTTGTGTTGAAATGTGTTCTTGTGATTTTCTCAAGCGGCTTCTTGAGGTCTCACCTTGAGATGCTCAAAGGAAACATCTATTCTGTGCTCTCATTGGCTGCTCTGTCTTCATTATTCAGTCAAAGTCATCCAGTTTTTTTTTTATTGTTGTGTCATGAAAAAAACATGTACAGTATGTTTGCAAAATCTTATTTTTGTCTAGTAATTTCAGACATTTAAGCATACACTTTTTTTACTATTAAGAAACATTGCAGTGAAGTGTCCCAAAACTTTTGACCGGTATTGTGTATATAATGAAAACGATTGGTGAATATATATAAATGCATGTAAATATGACCTAAATATATATAAACATGTATGTGTATGTTTTTGTGTTTATAAATACAAAATAAATATGTACAGTACACAGACCTATATTATGTAAATGGATTGTTTAACAGGCCTAATTTTAAAAGGAGAATGGCCCACACTGATAGGCTTTTTGTTGCAAGCACTGCAATATTCCACGAGTAAATAGAAATCGTCATTTTTATATTTCTTTATTGAATTCCTTTAGAGAACGATCAATAGTAATGTAATGCTACTCAATGAGAAAATTATCAGAGAAACGTACATCTTTCCTTAACACACCTTTATGATTTGAAGCTTCATGTTCATAGCAGCTGTGCGGGACAAGTGATGTTCCAAAGTGTAAGATGTGTGTTGGGAGCCTTGTGCTTACGTGTCTCTCTGTCTCTTTGTGGGTGCACCGGCAGATCGTCCAGGTTTAACAAGCGTGGAGCGCATTGAACGCTGTCAGGAGGAGTTCCTTTTGGCCTTTGAACATTACATCAACGACCGCAAGCACAAGGTGACACACTTCTGGCCCAAGCTGCTGATGAAGGTGACGGATCTGCGCATGATCGGAGCCTGTCACGCCAGCCGCTTTCTGCACATGAAGGTGGAGTGTCCCACGGAGCTCTTTCCGCCTCTCTTCCTGGAAGTGTTCGAGGACTGACGGCCAATCAGACTGCTCCAACCACCGCCAACCTCCAGCGATCCCCCTCACCCCGGCCCTCTGGTTCTGTTCACATGGTTCTGTTTAGCACTACTGAACATTCTTTCATTCCATAGCTGTAGGATTTAGCGGCCTGGTCTAGTTTGAATGGAACCATTCCTCTTTAAAGCGGGTACATGTGAATAGACTTACGCATTCTTTTCTGTTTTTTTGGTAAAAACGTGTCTTTCTGTTACTCGGCTCAGTTTTTTCATTGATCAATTGTTTTTTTGTGATCATTGTCTTTGATGCCGCTTTACTGAGATATATTTGAACTATGCATTCAGAGCCAGCCTCACAAAAAGACAGCAAGGGAGGATCTTTTCATTTACTTACAGTATAATAGAATCGGGGTATAGGAAGGAATACAGTAAGAGAGTTTCTTATAGCTTTGTTCTGACACCGAGTGAGCCGCTGACCTGGACGACATTCACAGAACTCTTTCCCCGCTAGTGTTTATAAAACACTTTTTGATCATTTTCACAAAACCTTTATGTCCACAAAAAGTAATGTGTATGAATATATTAATATATCAAAAGAAGTCTTTGCTTTTAAACTAAAACTAACTGAAAGTGGATACTTTTGATAAAAGAAGCATTCTGAACAAACAGCTGAGAAATTGGCATTTTGGTCAAAGATTCAGCAGGTCAATGGCAGGGAAAGGGTTAATAAGGTCTCATTTAATAGCCCACTTCCAGCCAAAGTTTAAGGCAGTGTTGCACATATCTGATCCCAGAATGCACTGTGACAAGCTCAGTGAAACAAAACCATTGCATCATTATTAGGGGTGCACCGATACCATTTTGTAAAGGCCGAGTATGAGGACCGATATTTATTTTCTGGTACTGGTAAAAGAATAGCTCCATAATTACAAACAACTCCACCTTAAACACATTATGAAAAAGTTATCAATCTTATGTGGTGTTCACAAACTTTCAAAGCAAATATCTGTAAGTTCTGTCAATTATGTCACATGAGGTATTGGTCTTTGGTATCTGTGCATGTTTTTACGAGTACACAAGTTTAGTACGGGCCCGATAGCGACACTGGTATCAGTGCATCCCTGATCTTCAGCTTAACAACACACCATCATCAGACCTCTCACAGGGTTCTGCTTGAGCTGTGGACCATTCAGACTTCAACAACTATGTAGACTGTACCCTTGCACACATATATCTGGACGATGTGTAAAACATCTGCTTAAACGTCTTAGAAAGAGCAGTTTTATATACGTTTTATCTTCTAGAGATAAACATCTTCTAGAGGTCTATAAGACATCTGACAGGAGACAAATTGGAGATGAGCAAACAAATAAAAGTTGCACATAGACGTCTTCCAGATGTACGTGTGCTATCAGGGCTATATCCTCTGAAAATAAACACAGACATGAGAAATGACAGGTCGTAGGTCAGTTAGAATGATGGTTATGCCCCCAGCTAAAGTCAGACCCTCATCACACACACTTTTTATCATCTTCAGCCCCTGATTCTAATAGAAAGAGCATTTTATCAACATTATATATCACTGGTAAACTTTCCAAAAACATGGTTGGTATAAAAACATTATTTTTAAATAGTTTGTTTAAAAACCGTAGGAATAACATTGTAATAACATATTTGTGAATGTTGGCAAAACATTTTTGTTAGCTGTTGTATTTGGCACAAACCCTTTTAGTATCTGTTTCGCTCAGAATGCCTCTGTTGAAGTGCCAAAAAAGTTCTCTGCTATGAGTATTTCTGTTGTTCTGTCTGTACTAGCGATCGCTCGACCTGCCCGCCAGTTTTTATATCTCACATATTCCGTTTTCATTTGTATTCTGCCTATTGCCATGACATGTAGATCTAAGGCTTCTGCTTGAACTTGTTGGTGCTAAGAGTTTGCCAATTTATACCTCCGTACAGTTCTGTCAGTTAACCTCACATTGTTTGGACGCAAACACACACACACACACACAACAGTGAGGTCAGTGGTCAACACTCGGATATCTCCGGCTCTGTCCTTTGATTATTTGACAGAGATTGAATCTCACATACCTCTACTCAGCATCAGGAAAAGACAGAACTGCTTGATGTGTTTCTTTCAAAGATCATCTACAAATTCACATCACACCTCAAGAAGCTGCAGACTTATCAGTGTTTTGTTGTAGTGACGCCTTTTATAAGCAATAGAATCGCTCCAGTGGTTTTACATGTTCTGGATGTCATGGCACATACACATCGACGTAAGACATATTAAACAGACTCAAAGTCAATGCGCAGACAATCAATGTGTTCAGAGAGAGAGAGAGAGAGAGAGAGACCACAGCCAGGGTCCAAAGCTGACCCTCGACCGGACCCAATGTGAATAAAACTTCGGCCAGTAACTTGATTATCAATCACATCATTTCTTTAAGGTTCTTCCAAAGTTTGTCATTAGAAAATAGATCTTCACAATCCTTTCCCCAAAAGATCACGTTTTCTTGTTTCTGTGACCTATATGATGCGGGGAATGAGGGACCGGTTTTATAAAAGAATCAGTGTTACGGCTGACGGGTTTGGTTTTGTCTGGACGGATGAGCCAGTGAATGCTGAGGGTTTCGCTCTGAGAACACAGGCCAACACAGCACTACAGAATAAACATATTTATGGTGTAAAGGAAAGAGCTTGTATTTTTCAGACTGCAGATATTTTTTACAGATGTTATATGCACAGTGTGAACATTTTACATACACAACAAGGAAACATCAGACTGTCTTCTCAAGATGCCGTCTAAATCACAGCCCTCCCCGGTCTCACCATTCCAAGTGAACTGTTCAAACCTGTTAATGACAATAATATATCTTCTGACGTGTATGAAACTAATAAAAAACATCCAGCACCTGAATAATGATAAAAAAAGAAAAGAAAACCTTAGTAATAAACCACAGAGATGTCATCAGCCCTAAAAACACAATCACATGTCAGTTCTCTGTATCTTTTTTTTTGTTCAGATGAGTTGAACCAGATCACATCCACAATATGCTTTTGGCATGAGTGAGGGAATTTAGATTGAGAATGTTACTGGTAAATTTCTTTTTCTTTCTTTATCAAAATGAACGTATTGCACAAGTCTGCTGTGTTACAGTGAAGCCTTGAACTGAACTCATGATGACCTTTGGGTATCTCGGATGAGACATTGCACTAGAAAAAGATTCCCAGATTTGGCAAAAGATTTGTTTGCACCTTAGATAAACCGAGAATAAAGATGGTTTAGAGAAACCCCTGGACTGTGTGTCATCATGTGTGAATTGTTTGTGACTAATCTGAGATTCATATTTCAAAAATATATTGTGTGATTATTATCATGTGGTAATAAAATCATAAACCAGAAATAAAGCCACAGCTATTGACTGATGTTGAATAACTGTAAATCAACCATCTATGAATGGCAGTTTTAACACGACGCTGTGGGTTTGTCTGGTGTTTCCAGCAAACAGGTGTGATGCATTCAGAAAACACAAATGAAACATCATTCCTTTTATTTCATGAAGAAAAGTAGTCAATAAGATTAGATGTGAACTTCTGATCATGTCATCTCTGCTGCATAAGAAAATGTCAAGAAAACATTTACTTCAAATTCTACAGAATCACTGACTACAGTAAAATATTATCACATGCAATGTTTTGTTTTGATTTAATTCATTACGAAAAGTGAACTATAAAGTTATCAAAAGTGTAGTTTTATGTAATGGAATGCTGCCACCTCCTGGACAAAGACATTAGCCACCAAAAATAAAGGCAGTTCCCCTTCTATTGGTCTCTCGACGTTGTGTCAACAGAATGGGGTTTGACTTGAGAACTTATCATCTCTGAATGACTTGAAAAGGCCAATGGGAATTGGTGAATGAAATTTGCAAGGTGGTCTCCGCCTCAGACATTTGGGTATAAAAGGGAGCCGGCGTGCTGCGTTCATTCACCTTTTGTTCTTCGGAGCCTGAGCATCGATGCTGATGACTCCGAGAATATCTTATTGCTGCTTCAAAACTGACCCAGGTGGCCCCCCGGAAAAAGACGTCAAAGAGGAGAGCACCGTCACCAACCACACCTGAAGCAGACGAGTTCCTGACGGGATGAGCCCAGGGAGATCGAGACCAGCACTGGGCCCGACCCCAGCCTATCCATTGCGGGCCGTTCAGACTGGGACGGTTCCTGCCCTGTCTCAGCAACATCAGCCCGGCCCACCTGCATTCTCGTTAAAAGAGTTTCCTCTCTCCCTGAGCTTTTCTCACAGCTGCACTCTCCCTCCACTGGACGGTGTTTGGCAACCCCACATTGTGTCACAGTAAGACACAGTGTCGGCATACCTTCCGGCAGCCATCAGCACTCAGTCAGACGGTGCGGTGAGCTGCAGTATCGCCAGGCAGGCATCCCTGCAGAGCTGCTCTCCTCCCCTGGGGCCTCCCTACAGCGAGAAAGCTGCACTGCCAGCCCTTGAGCCACCGCCTGTGTGGAAGGTGTAGCAGATCGAACCCCTAGTCCTACTGTCTCGGTCCCGGGGAGCCTGGTTGGCTCTTCCAGACCCTCACAGTGGCTGGGGAGCATGATCCATCTCGGCTATGCGATTCAGTTCACCAAGCGCAAGCCCAAGTTTCGGGGCATCCTCTCCATCTCAGTCAGAGGCAAGGATGCTCCCGTGCTTCAGGCCGAGGTCAACCTTCTGGCGAAGGGTGCGATCGAGCTTGTCCCTCCGGCCAAGATGTTCTCCGGGTTTTAGAGCTTGTTCTTCATTGTCCCGAAGAAAAGTGGGGGGCTGCGCCCTATCCTGGATCTGCGTACTTTGAACAGGCACCAACACAAGCTGCCATGCAGGATGCGAACGCAGAAACGCATCATGGCTTCGACCTGAAGGACGCTTACTTTCATGTTTCGATCCTCTCTTGTCATCGACCTTTCCTGTGGTTCGCTTTCGAGAGACGGGCATATCAGTACAGAGTTCTCCCCTTCAGTCTGTTCTTGTCTCCATGAGTCTTTATGAAGGTCGTGGAGGCCAGCCTCGCTCCCCTCAGGTTGATGCACATGAGACCACTCCAGCACTGGCTACAGAGTCCAGTTCCCTGGAAAGCGTGGCATACCAGCAGCAGGCGTGTTGCCATCACGCCTTTCTGCAGACGCACCCTAACCCCCTGGTCTTCTATGGCAGAGGTCCCTCTAGAGCAGGTCTCCAGACGCTTTCCTGTAGGGTTGGGGTGCTGTGTGCAACGGGCACGCAGTGTCGGGTCTATGGACGGGCACCTGCCTGTGTGGCATATCAATTGCCTAGAGTTGTTGGCGGTGCTACTTGCATTGAGGAGGTTCCAACCTTTCGTGCAGAGCAAGCACGTACTGGTCCGGTCGGACAGAACGACTGCTGTAGCGTATATCAACCGCCAGGGAGGTATCCTATCACGGCAGTTATCACAACTCGCCCGACGCCTCGTCCTGTGGAGTCAGCAGGTGACGAGGTCTCTACACACATCCCGGGCGACCTGAACTCTCTCGTCAGTCGACGCCCCCCGCAATGCAGCTCATTTGGGTTTGGTTCGGCCAGGCATAGGTGGACCTGTGGTCACCACCCATTGCTGGCTATGGTACTCCCTGACTGAGGCCCCCCTCGGCATGGATGCCGTAGCACACAGCTGGCCATGGGACTAACAGAAGTACGCCTTCCCCCCAGTGAGCCTCATTGTACAGGTCCTGTGCAAGGCCAGGGAAGAGGAGCATCAAGTGCTACTTGTTGTGCCGTACTGGCCCAACCAGACTTGGTTCTTAGAGCTAATGCTTCTGACGACAACTCTCCCCTGGCCGATTTCCGTGAGGAAGAACCTTCTTTCGCAGGGGAAGGGCACATCGTGGCATCCGAGACCAGACCTCTGGAGCCTCCATGTCTTGCTCCTGGAAGGGACAAGGAGTGTTATGGAGACATCACTCAGGCTAGGGCCCCTGCTACGAGGCGGCTGTACGTCTTTAAGTGGCGCCTCTTTTCGTCCTGGTGTTCTTCTTGGGCAGAAGACCCATGGAGCTGCTTGATCGGGAGCATGTTGTCCTTCCTGCAAGTAAGACTCGATAGCAATCTCTCCCCTTCCACGCTGAAAGGGTGTGTAGCCGGCATTGCCGCTCAGCACAATGGGCATTAGGGGCGCGAGAAGGTTATATCCACCACGTCCACACTCCGTACCCTCTTGGGACCTCAATGTAGTCCTGGCCTTTTTAGCCCCTCTGAGACGCCGCTCTTTCTCATCTCTCGATGAAGACTGCTCTCCTGGTGGCGCTCACTTCCATCAAGAGGGTGGGGGACCTACAAGCATTCTCCATGGCCACGGATTGCCTAGAGTTCGGACCCAGACACTCTCACGTTATCCTGAGACCCTGGCCCGGCTACATGCCAAAAGTTCCCACCACTCCCTTTTGTGACCAGGTGGTGAACCTGCAGGTGCTCCCCACTGGGGAGGAAGACCCAACCCCCTCTGTGTTGTGTCCAGTATGCGCGCAGCACCTCTACTTGGACTGCACGCAGAGCTTTAGGAGCTCTGAGCAGCTCTTTGTCTGTTTCGGAGGTCAACAGAAGAGGAGGGCTGTCTTTAAACAATGATTGGCGCACTGCATCGTGGATGCCATGACCACGGCCTATCGCAGTGAGGGCACAATCACTGCGAGTGTGGTTCTGCTGTAGAACCTTCATGATGTTCTACAGCCTGGAACCAGTGTCAGTTTGGAACTGGTATCAGCCCGAGTCTTACCTGGTACCACCTCCTGCGAAAGCGCCTCCCCCCCTCGAGGTGGGTCAGTGCGCTATTTAGCCTCTCCTCTTCCCACGCTTGGGCGAAGAGTAGGCATTCCATCCATCACTAAGCACTCCTTGGTGGCGGGCTGGGTGGAGCAGCCCTGTCCCCTTTGGGCTGTTACTTGAGCATCTAGTGAGTGGCCCTAACCTTGTGTAGTGCTCCACACGCAGTAACTCCCCCACAGGGCCGTTCCGTCTGATGTATCCTCCTAGGTGGACCTCCACCTTCTCGTGGCACTCCCCTGCAGTCCGCACATTCAACCACAAGCTCTCCCTGATCGGCGAGACCTGGTGTGGGTCTTCACTAAACTCCTCCCTGCGGTAGGAAGTGCTCTCCGTAGCGCGTTTCCTCAGTGAGGAAATGAAAACGCGGATGAAAAATCAATAAAAATAAATTTAACAAATGTTTTCGGCTTATCCAAATGCTGTAGAACTGAATGTAAACGAGTAGCTACTGGATCCTCTACCCCTCGCTTAGACCTATAAGCAATTATAATTTTTTGCACAATTACTTAGCTTCTTAACAAATTTTTACTAGGGATGTAAGCGCCACAGATCTAAAATCATCCAATACCTGTACAATTAGCTTTTTTGGTACTGGAATAACTGTAGACTGCTTCCACAGTGCAGGTACTTTTAGTTGTTGGAGAGACAAAGTAAAAATTTCATAAAATATTAGATCTAACAGCTTGGCACATTCCTTCAGTAATCTACCCCCTATTTTACCAGGCCCAGGTGCCCTCCTGATTTTACACTGTTTAAAAACTGATATCACATCACTCACATTATAAAAAACAATAATCTTCCCCATTTCTTTTACATTCATCTTTCCACCCGTCGATTTCATCTTTAAAATCATAGATAAAAGTTATTAAAATCCTGTGACAGAACTGCGTCTGAACTGAATCCATTTAAACTAATTCTGTTTTACTTTTCCGACTTTGCAGACCTGTAATTGAATACATCCCCTCCCAAGCAGAACCTAAATTTCCTGTTTTCAATTTTACCTCAAGACTTTCCCTGTTAGCTGATTTAGCCCTCTTAATTTCCCACTTAATTTCTTTTTTTATGCTAAAATACTCCACTGTATCTCCCTCTTTATAGGCCCTATTCCTTTTAGATAGAAGTATCTTAAGTGATTTTGTGACCCTTTTTTGTGATTTGCTGTTTGGGAATTCAAAATCACTGTTGCTTCGACTGCGGACGTAGAAAAGCGTACGTTTATGTTCTATATTGGAAGGTGATTGGTTAGGTGTTGATTGGTAGTGGATGATGCAAGATTGAGTCTTCCCGGCAGAACTTGTGCTGAAGCTATATTTCTCTCTAATATACAGACATACTCCACCTCCTTGAATTTTAACCGTTTCCCTTGCATCACGGTCCATGCAAACAGGTACTCCAAAGCCATCCAATCGTAGGCCCAAATCCAAATACCCCTCGGAAAGTCATGTTCTCTGATGAACACCTCCTTTGCGTCCTCTTTTCGGAATATTTTTTTCAGTGCGATTTTGTTTCTGATTAAAAGGCTAGATTGGGAAACACACATTCCACAGCTTGCTCCGCACTATTTGGCGTGTAGCATTGTAAAATAAACTCCTGGGAATACTGAATTCTTGCTGAGTCTAGGGGTGATTCGAGCAAGCACATGCTCAAATGAATTAACGTCAATAAAATTGTAACGTTGAGTCAAGAGTTGTTCGGATCCATATGCAGTTCTTTATTATCAAGATTGGTCAAACAGGCAGAGTTCAGAGAACAGCGTCAGGTGTGTCAGGGGATATCCAGAAACAGAAACAAGCAGAGGTCAGGGCAGGCAGCAGAGAATCACAGTCAGTATAAACAATCCAAGATAAACAACGGAAGGAACAAACACAGGGAAAACGCTCGGAAATGTCAGACTGGCTAAACAAGACTTTGCAAACACCTGGTGGGGATTGGCATGGGATTATGGGAATGGACACAAATGCGAGAGTCCTGAGTGGAGTGGCCTCTACTGGAGTTCATGGGCACTCCAGCTGATGATCGTGACATAGCCCTACCCCTAATGAGTTGCTTCCAGACACTCCGAACTGAGAATATACCAGAGTTCAGATGGGAGGTGGAGCGGAGGTGTAACAGGGGGAGGGATGGAGGGCCAGGTCCACATGGAAGTGGATTGACCATGGACCGAGGCAGTGCCAGCAGAGCAGGAAGCCAAGGGTGGAGCAGGTGTAACTGTCCAACGAACACGGCCAGCCTTGACCGCAATACCGTTACCACGAACGCTACTTAAGCATGCCGGAGACTCAGACATGTAATGTAGGTAGCGTGCCTGTCTGGCTCAAGGATGGTGTGGTCGCACCCAAGACTACAGCGGCGAGACATGCCTGGCGACATGTGCAGGAGAAATTGCTCTTTTAGAAATATGCTCTTTGTAGACACCTCTGACAGCTACTGAAATGCCCAGGAGCCAGGACGAGTTCCAATGCTCCGCATCGTATATCCAGTAGGAGACATCGAAGATCGCTCAGCATAAACCTTGCAGGTTCTGAAGAACAAAAAGGTGAATGAATGGGATGCCATCTTCCCTTTTATACCCGTATGTACGGGTTGGGTACTGGTGTGCCGTCCCATTCACCAAGTTCATTGCCGTTTTCAAAAGTAGATAGGTTCTCAAGTCAAACCCCATTGTGTCAGTCTTGAGACAACATCAAGAGACCGACAGGAAGGGAACTGTAAATCAATCATCTGTGAATGAGACTGTAACAAGATCCATAAAAGGAAGTAAGGAGACGGGAACCGGTGAACATAAAATAACTTAATAAAAATCAAATGTGAATAAACAGCCGGCAGCCTCTCACGGGCGACTGCCGGCGACATACACACAAACCATGGCCAGAGGAGCGAGACGGGGCGTGAAGGGTTTGCGAGCCGGTGGCTGACGGATTAGTGCTCATGGTAATCCCCATGTCACCCAAGCTGTTCGCCGTCGCTGACGGTGACAAGACGGGAAGCAGACGAGGTGGTGGTCGGCTCTCGAAAGAACACTGCCTCAGCGTGTTGGACCCCCAAGCACCTGAGGCAGACATCGTGTCCGTCCCCCTCTTCGATGAGTGTTTTGCACCCATGAGCACAGCGAGACATGCTGCGCTGTAGAAATTTGCTCTATTAGTAAGAAAACACCTCTGGAACTGCTCAGATGCCAAGGGAAGTCGCTAACCAGGGACAGTCCGCTGCACCACGTCGAGAAATTCAGCTCTTGTACAGAAGTCATTCAGATGCGAAGGCTCAGAAGAACAAAATGTAAATGAATGCAGCACGCCGTCTCCCCTTTATACCCAGATTATCCAGGGGTGGATCATTCGCCAATTTCATTTGCCTTTTCAAAATAGTCAGAAGATGATAGGTTCTCAAGTCAAACCCCATCTGTCACACAACGTCGAGAGACCGACAGAAAGGGAACAACGCGGTGGAGTAATATTTAACCAGTAGTATCTGTACTTTCAAGGTATATTTTAAAGCATTTATTCAGTTTCTCTGAAAAACGTTTATTAAAAAACTAAGCATATGCAAGTATATGCACACAGTACTGTGGCATTTGTATCGTTATTATTGTTTATAAAGGCTAATGCAAGTCAAGTCAGCTTTATTTATATAGCGCTTTTTGCAATTTTCATTGTTACAAAGCACAAGAAAACATATTGACTATAAGCTAAATATATAAGGTTATGCAGGTGAAAACACAGAAGACAGACACAGACACACAGATTCAGACACACACAAATGCATCACGCACAAACACACACACATGCACCACCAAGGACCACACACCTAAGAGAAGGAGAGAGAAATACAGGTCAAATATCAGAGATACTATAAATTGCTATATGCAGTGTTAATTAAATAAAACTATAAAATTCTAGCAAGACAAGACTGAGAGGCTGAGAGTAGAGTACTGTTCTGCAGTTTTTGATGCAACAAATACATCAGTGGTTATTGGAAGTGTTCCTGGTTCCGGTTGATCTAACTAGGGCAGCATAAACCTTCCGAAAATCTATATAATGGTAGTGTTGTGAATGCAAGATTAAAAAGATGCGTCTTTAGTCTAGATTTAAACTGACAGAGTGTGGCTGCCTCCCGGACAGTGCGGGAAGACTGATCTGCCACCTGCACTTAAAATTCTAGGTATTAGCAACTGACCGGACGCCTGAGAGCGTAGTGCACGTGATGGACTGTAATACGTGAGAAGTTCACTCAAGTAGTGAGGAGCTAAACCATGCAAGTGTGGCGGCTTTGATTTGAGGTACACTGAAGATTTAGGAAAATTACTACCCCGGGACCTCTGTCCAGGGAAATGCATTTAATACAAAGAGCAAGGCTCAGAGGTTCATTATATCAGAGTCAGGTATCAGACATGGGTTGGGTATAAAACAATAGAAACTTTATTTTCTCATTAATAAAAATATATCAAATTTTTTTTAGTACGACAACACAGATAAATCAAAGAAAATGATCTATACACAAAACTATCCACAAACGCTCACTTCAGAATGGGGCATTCACACTCCTTGGCAGAAAGGATCAGCAATCATACTTGCACTCACTGCACTCTCACACCACACCTCACCGTGAGCACAGCATTCAGGCAAAAGCACCCACCACCACAATCGGGACGAGATGCTAATCTTCCGCAACTGGCTGCCCCAATTCTGAAGAGAGAAGAAAGTGAATAACACGAAATTCCAACTATCACAAAAACATTAAACAGAACAACAGACAATTTAAGAGACACTTTTAAAAGAGTTCACCATATCACTTTGGCTCATCAACTAGAGGTGCGGCGTCCGGCCACCCCGACAATGCCAGGATGGACAGAAATGGGTAAAACGGCAAACAAAATTACAAAAGAAACAAAAGAACCACCTTCCAAAGGCTACCCTTTAGTCGCCCACACAAAAAAAGAAATAAGACAAAAGACTTGAGTCACACACAAAATATGTAATGGATAATATACTTGGCACAACTCAAGTCAAATAAGGAAAAATATATAAACCACACAACGAAAATCAACTCAAATGAAAATCAAATAATGTTTAAAGAAAACTGCAGAAAGGAATGGTGACCGCTAGGTGGCTGATCTGACTCCTGTTGGTTACTCACAATACATAATCGACGCTCAAAGCTTTCCGCCAAAGGCCCGTAATTGTCGGTCCAGCTGATGGAGCGCGTTCAGCACCGTGAACGCAACAGTTAATGACACTTATGTCTCCGGGTTCAATATAGCAGACAGCCAGAACAATCCCGCCCCACTTTAAACCTGAGGTTTAATCTCGGTAATCAGATGATCACGGAACAGGCGCAAAACAATGCAGACAGCAAAAACGGAACATCCCACAGAAGCTTAGATGAACCCAGAGCCCACTGTGACGTCCCTCGCACGTTGGCCCGCACCTTAAATATAATGAAATATTAATTTGGCCAACCCAGCTACTAGCAATCCTATTTTAGTCAACTGTTAAAACATACCTGTAGTGCGATTCACACGGCACCAAAACTGCTGTGTATTAAACAAGCATCAAATCGACCGCCTCCCACAAGGTTCCTCTGTCCAACCTTTAGCGAATAAAATCATGTAATCCCTGTGAGGCAAGTCCACGAACAAACCATGCCAGTATAGTCACTGCCACAGCTCTTACTGTAAAGAGGTTCATTCACGCGTCCCGCCGGAAACACGGCGTCTCGCCCAAATGACGCAGAGAGACGCACACACATAGCGACACCCTTATATACGCAAGGGACGCAATTAACGGGCACTTCCCCTTCATATTTAATAACCCTAACAACAGAGAACGGTACTGCTACACAAGGCTTTATAGGTAATAAGCAAGATTTTAAAGTTAATGCGATGCTTTATAGGTAACCAGTGCAAGGTTGACAGAACCGGGCTAATACGCTCATACTGTATGTGTAAGAACTCGAGCTGCCGCATTTTGGACCAGTTGGAGTTTTTGTAATAGGCCTGCAGGGCAACCACCTAATAGTGCATTACAGTAATCTAGTCTTGATGTCATAAAGGCATGTATAAGCTTCTCTGCATCTGATGGTGACAGCATATGATGTAGTTTAGATATATTTTTAAGATGGAAAAACAAAATTTTTTATGTTTTAGCGACCTGGTTCTCAAATAACAGAGTACTATCGAATAAAACGGCAAGATTTTTTGCTGAAGATGAGGATTTTATCGAACATCAGTCAATAGTTAAGCAGTATTCTTGGTTGTAACGTATGGCGGTTTTTGGTCCAATAAGTAACAGTTCTGTTTTGTCCTGTTAATTCATACTGATCCAACAATAAATGTGTTTGTTTGAGTTCATTGGATCAGTGCTTTGAGGTTTATTGCCACTATGGCTTCTGTATGACACACAGTGAACTCTTTTATTAGATTCACAGACACGCCTGTTTTGCACACGTCTCTCAAACACACAACCAGGAAACTGCATTCAGGAAAAGTGAAAGTAAAAGTGTTCTTGAGCTGACGTGTGTGTTTGTGGTAAAATGGCAGAAGGTTTTTCAGAGGATCACTTCATGTGTTCAGTGTGTCTGGATCTACTGAAGGATCCAGCGACTCTTCACTGTGGACACACTTACTGTATGAGATGCATCACAGACTTCTGGAATCAGGACGATCAGACGGGAATCTACAGATGTCCTCAGTGCAGACAAACCTTCAGCCCTCGGCCTGTTCTAGGGAAGAATGTGGTGTTTGCTAAAATGTTGGAGAAACTGAAGAAGACCAAACTTTCTGATGTCTGTTACGCTGAAGCTGGAGATGTGGAGTGTGACGCCTGTACTGGAAGAAAACACAAAGCCATCAAATCCTGTCTGATGTGTCTAAACTCTTACTGTCAAACTCATCTTGAACGTCATGAGGAATTTCTCTCTGGAAATTCACACAAAATAGTGAATGTGACTAGAAAACTGAAGGAGATGATCTGCCCTCAACATCAGAAGCTTCTGGAGGTTTTCTGTCGTACTGATCAGCAGTGCATTTGTTTGATGTGTTTGATGGATAAACATAAAAACCACGACACAGTTTCAGCGGAAGCACAGAGGACGGATGAAGAGGTCTGAACTGAAATCACACACTGTTGAAGACTCTTAATGTTCACACATCATCACATGACTTATGATCTTTACTTTCTATGTCCTTCAGAAACACTTGAAGGAGATGCAGAGAAAGTTCCAGATGAAGATCCGTCAGAGAGAGAAAGATGCTCAGCAGCTTAGAGACACTGTGGAGTTTCATAAGGTGATGTGATGTCTTGCCGTAAGGTGTGTGTGTGTAACTGTAATATGTGTGTGCGTGTATAACTGTAAAGTGTGTGTGTGTAACTGTAATGTGTGTGTCTGTATAACTGTACTGTGTGTGTGTGTGTGTGTGTGTGTGTAACAGCGGTGTGCACAGACAGCAGTGGAGGACTGTGAGATGATGTTCACTGAAGTGATGTCATTCATTGAGAGAAGACGATCTGAGGTCACACAGCTGATCAGAGATCAGGAGATGGCTGCAGTGTGTGTGTGTGTGTGTGTGTGTGTGTGTGTGTGTGTAACGTCTTTGTTACAGATGTAACCTCAGCTTGCAAAGTGTTGTGGCATAAAGGACACATGCGTTGTGGCATCTCTCGACGTTGTGTCGAACCGACAGATGGGGTTCCTATAAGAAATGCCGATGAGCTTTGCTGTATCACAACCTAAAGCGGCGCGACGCTGACCGGCCTAGGAGAGTCACGGGTGAGCACTGCCGCAAATCATGATTTCCCAGTGAAAAACGTAAGGCAGCACTTGTATAAGGGCGAGGGCTCTTACCAAGGCCACCACAGGCGGGGGCCTTCCTGCTCTAGATACAAGATGGCCGACCGGGCACCGTGAGGCACACTGGGGAGCGCAGGAAACTTGAGAGGGGAGCCTGTGCTACGGAGGCCACATCCTACCGACAGGAGGTGATATGTGGAAATTGCACACACCGTCTCGCCGGGGGAGTTCAAAGGTTCTCCAGTGGGGAACCAAGAGTGAGAAATACGTCAGACTGGACGACCCAATGGGGGAGTGCACACTATGTTGAAGAATACACCAGGGAAGAGGAATGCTCTCTTACTACAAAAAGTGGGCGCCTGGCCCTAAAAACAGGCCCAGTATGTGTCCGGAAGGGGCAGGAGCTGTCCCGAGGGGACTCAACAGTGGTGTTGACTGGAGTCACGCCCAATGTCCTGTCTTCCCTGGGTTGTTTCCATCAGCTTCACTTTTCTTAGGAGGTGGCAGACGGGGAGTCAATGCCCTCCTCAACGCTCTTCCCATGGGGGGCCACCTACAGAGGGTACACCGGGACTGCAGCGGGAACGGGGCTGCTGGGAAGCACACACTTCTTCACCGTCGTAAACAGTGTTACCAAATGCGACGGGTGCACCGAGAAAGCGTACTTTCTTGGAGTCACATATCTGTGCAAGGCTGAACCATAGGTGTCCCTCTTGGACCACCGGAGTGGACATCAGCCAACCCAGCGCAAGCCATCACCTATTTGGCCGAAGTGCAGAGTCAGTGGGGGCACGCAGCTGAATCGTGTCTTTCCTCGAGCAGGGGCAGCTTAAACCTCAGCAGTGCAAGCGTTTTGGCACGAGTGTCAAAAAAAACTTACACGCTTGTTCGCTCCCTCTAGGTTGCAGCTGCCTGTGGGCACAGGTGTGCCGCAACTGCATTCTTGACCTGGGGTACATCAACATATACATAGCTGCCAATATCAAGGAAAGTTCGTCTGACGTGAATGCTCTGAAAAGGGGGCGTACCCTGTCTTTGTGAGCTTGTCATGCACATACAATGCATGATTGTAAAGTAAATGAAAAGTCTCCGTAAGAAAACTGTCGATCTGCTGACGGGGTGAGAGTGGTGAAAGAAGCTGAAATAAATCTATGTCCACACCTGCCAAAATCTGCGTCCTGATGTTGGTGGAGACGGGGGGTCGTTCCAGAACCGGGGCGCTGACTGGCACTGGCATGGAAGCTGCTGTAGCCAATGAGAAACTTGGTCATGCCTGTGGTAGAGATAGGAACGAGGGAATGGCGCCCCATAGAGCGGCATCAATGGTGGGGGCCTGAGGGAGGTAGGATGGGCCCTACCCTTGGGGGAGGGGAGGAAAGCCGGGAACCTGGGCTTGGGACACTAACGGAGGCAGCCTCATGTAAGGAGTTAGCGGCGGAGCCGCTGGCCAGAAGTTTGGCGTGATGTGGGGAAGAGGTTGGTGAATTGTTGAAATTTGTATATGACCTGCTGAGGCGGCATGGCAGCTAAAAGTCTTGGCGTGGAAATGGAAGGGCCGGGCTGGGCTCGTGACGATCCGGGATCCTGATTCGGCTCCTCTGTGGTTGGTGGCAGGGCCTTTGTCTGCAGTGAGACGTATAGATTGTATGAAGTCCCGGTTGGCCAATGCTTGTCGCAAGCTTGCGACGGTCCACTTCTCAATGGTTGGGGTGGCCGTATGTGTGTGTGTATGTGTGTGTGTGTGTGACTGTAATGTGTGTGTGTGTGTGTGTGTGTGTGTGTGTGTAAATAACTTTACTGTGTGTGTGTGTGTGTAACAGTGGTGTGCACAGACAGCAGTGGAGGACTGTGAGATGATGTTCACTGAAGTGATGTCATTCATTGAGAGAAGACGCTCTGAGGTCACACAGCTGATCAGAGATCAGGAGACGACTGCAGTGTGTGTGTGTGTGTGTGATCAGTGTGTGTGTGTGTGTGTGTGTGTGTGTAACTGTAATGTGTGTGTGTGTGTGTGTGTGTGTGTGTGTGTGTGTGTGTGTAACAGCTGTGTGTGTGTCTGTGTGTGTAACTGTAATGTGTGTGTGTGTGTGTGTGTGTAACAGCGGTGTGCACAGACAGCAGTGGAGGACTGTGAGATGATGTTCACTGAAGTGATGTCATTCATTGAGAGAAGACGCTCTGAGGTCACACAGCTGATCAGAGATCAGGAGACGACTGCAGTGAGTCCAGCTGAAGGACTCTTGGAGCAACTCGAGCAGGAGATTGATGATCTGAGGAGGAGAGACGCTGAGCTGGACAAGATTTTACACACAGATGATCACATCACTTTCCTACAGGTCACACACAGATGTGTGAAGTCTCTTCATTCATCCACATTACACTGACAGTCTAAACAACATCATATCTTGTGTCAGTACGGCTTGTTCAATGTGAAGTCATGATGGTGTTTGTGTGTTTATCTGATGGTGTAGAGTTTTCAGTCTCTCTCTGCACCTCCTGAATCTTCAGACGACATCAGTGTCAATTTCCTCTTTTCTTTTGATGCTGTGAGAGAATCTGTCCGTCAGCTGAGAGACAAACTACAGGATTTCTGCACACAGCACATGAGAAAGATCTCAGGTAAGACACTGGACATCTGACATCATATTAGAATGACATCATGAGATTGACACAGTTTCTATCTGCTGATTTCCACAGTCTCACACATCACTGACCCCCGGACCAGAGACGACTTCCTACAATGTAAATAACACACACACACACCTCCTCTAGAAGAGCATCTCTCTGAAGAATGAAAGACTTGATCATAAATCATACATAATGACACACTTCATGAAAATACATTCAGTCATAAGAAACAAAACATCTGTGACGTCAGTTATAGTTGAATATTGTCTAAATACATATGAATCACACACAGCTTCTTCAGGACACTCATACATGAAGAGTTCAGATACGAGACATGGATCAGATGTTTATATTCATCATTCTGTGATGTGTTTTTCCTTCATCAGATTCTCATCAGTTGACTCTGGATCTAAACACAGTGAATAATAATCTCTGTCTGTCTGAGAGAAACAGAAAGATCACAAACACTGAAACACTCCAGCAGTATCCTGATCATCCAGACAGATTTGATGTGTGGTATCAGGTGTTGTGTAGAGAGAGTGTGTGTGGACGCTGTTACTGGGAGATTGAGTGGACTGGTGATAATGTGGATATATCAGTGTCATATAAGAGCATCGGGAGGAAGGGACGTGGCCATGAGTGTTTTTTTGGATGGGTTGATCAGTCCTGGAGTTTGTTCTGCTCTGCCTTCAGTTACTCAATTTGTCACAATATGATCATGATTGATCTCCCTGTAAAGCCCCGATCTGATAGAATAGGAGTGTATGTTGATGAGAGAGCAGGAATTCTGTCCTTCTACAGCGTCTCTGACACAATGACCCTCATCCACAGCATCAGCACCACATTCACTCAACCTCTCTATCCTGGATTTAATGTTTATGAGAATTCATCAGTGAAACTGTGTGATCTATAGATTATACAGAGATTCCACACAACACACTCATAACATCCCAGCCAGCAATGACATGTGGGGCCCAGATGAGGGCTTCATGGGCGGCAAATGTGGGCACCATTATGGGCTTGCACCCGGGATCCACATTGGGGCAAGCCGTGGAAGCCCAGACGTACTAAAAGTGGGACCCGTAAGGGTACTGTATGGGTCTTAATTGGTCAATTCATGTCAGACCCATTTGGGCCCCACCTGCCCAAATGGGTCTAAAGTGGGCTTGCACCCGGGATCCAACCATGGCAACCCAGATGGGCTTTAAATGGGCTCTGTAAGAGTCTTATGTGGGTCATGCCAGACCCATTAGGGCCCCACCTGCCCAAAGGGGTTTGCCCCCAGGATCCAGCCGTGGATGCCCAGATGGGCTTTAAAAGGGATCTATAAGGGTGTTATGTGGGATCTTAACTGGGCAATTCATGACAGACCCATTTGGGCCCCACCTGCTTATAGGGCGTTTAAAATGGTCTTGCACCCGGGATCCACACGGGGGCCAGCCGTGGATGCCCAGATGGGTTTTAAGTGGGACCTGTAATTTGGGCCCCACCTGCCTAAAGGGGTTTAAAGTGGGCTTGCACCAGGATTCAACCGTGAATGCCCCTATGGGCTTAAAGTGGGCTCTGTAAGGATCTTATGTGGGTCCTAACTGGGCAATTGATGCAAGGCCTATCTAAGCCCAACCATGCCAAATGGTTTAAGGAAACAATCTAAGAAAAACTAAAAACGAAGAATGAATATAAGAACTGCAAGGAATTTATTGTCAAATTGAACAACAAAAATGATCTTTAAAAAATAATTTAAATGTCACATGTCAACAAATCAAAACTATATTTTAAAAAAAATCTCTGAAAAAAAACATCTCTCCAAAAAATACATTAATACAATAATACAAAATTGTTACATTAAACAACAAACATAATCTTTCAAAGTCACAACATACCGGTAAATAAATCAATAATATCCAGCTAGCAGCAGTGCTTTCCGAATGAGCAGTTAACGTTTTGAGCGCGAAACAAGGTCTTTGCATTACAGGCCCCTTATAGATGTCCTAAGAACTGCCTGACCAAATAACAATTAAATACTGTAAAATTCGTAAATTAAAGGATATGTGAGAGAATTAACAAACGTTAACTGCTTCGCTGGCTTTATTATGAATGAGCCTAATTAGGTGTTGTGTGCATAACAGGCAGTGGTGGAAAGAGTACTGAAAACCCATATATGTTTTCCCAGTTCAAACCCATGCCCACTTGGCCCATTAATATGCCATGCAGTACCCATATATGCGTTCCCAGTTCAAACCCATGCCCACTTTGCCCACAAATGTACCATGCAGGACCAATATATGTGTTCCCAATTCAAACCCATGCCGACTTTGCCCATAAATGTACCATGCAGGACCGATATATGTGTTCCCAATTCAAACCCATGCCCACTTGGCCCATTAATGTGCCATGCAGGACCCATATATGCGTTCCCAGTTCAAACCCATGCCCACTTTGCCCACAAATGTACCATGCAGGACCGATATATGTGTTCCCAATTCAAACCCATGCCCACTTTGCCCATAAATGTACCATGCAGGACCAATATATGTGTTCCCAGTTCAAACCTATGGGCACTTGGCCTATAAAAATTCTATGCAGGACCCATATATGTGTTCCCAGATCAAACACATGCCCACTCGGCACATAAATATGTCATGCAGGACCCATATATGTGTTCCCAGATCAAACCCATGCCCACTTGGCCCATAAATATGCTATGCAGGACCCATATATGTGTTCCCAGATCAAACACATGCCCACTCGGCACATAAATATGTCATGCAGGACCCATATATGTGTTGCCAGATCAAACCCATGCCCTCTTGGCCCATAAATATGCTATGCAGGACCCATATATGTGTTCTCAGTTCAAACCCATGCCCTCTTGGCCCATAAATATGCTATGCAGGACCCATATATGTGTTCTCAGTTCAAACCCATGCCCTCTTGGCCCATAAATATGCTATGCAGGACCCATATATGTGTTCTCAGTTCAAACCCATGCCCAATTGGCCCATGCCTGTCCCTTATGGGGCCCATGAAATTAGCTCATATGGGCTTCCTATGTGGGACTCATACTACAAAACCCGCTGATTTCACCCAGCCAAAGCCCATGCCCACACAGTAACCATGGAACCCGTACTTAACCCATCTGGGCCCCACATGTCATTGCTGGCTGGGATGTCAGCCATTAACATGAGAAAAATCTGCTTATATGGGGTGTAATAAATAAATCCTTTAAAGCTACAAATGATTATAAAATAAAGAATAAATCACTCTTTCTACAGGTTTTCAGTTATTTTATTTTACAGTATGAATTTGTTTTACTGGATCAATATTTGAGAAACATATACGCTTGTATGCAGGTGTAACTCCTGTACTCAAGGAGAAGACACGTGTCAAAATAACTTCAGAAGAAATCATAATTTCCCTTTCTGTCGGCCTCTCGAACCGACAGATGGGGTTTGACTTAAGAACCTATCATCTTCTGACTATTTTGAAAAGGCCAATGAAACTGGCGAATTAAATATGCATGCCGGACTCCGCCAACGGATATCCGGGTATAAGAGGAAGACGGCGTGCTGCATTAATTCACCTTTTGTTCTTCGGAACCTTTGCATCTGATGACATCTAGAAATTGCCACGACGTGTTGCGGAGTGGCCCTTGTCAGTGACTTCCCCTGGGCGTCTCGGCAGTTCCAGTGGTGTTCTAAAAGAGCTAATTTCCGCTGTTCTCGTAGGTGCAATACACTCATTGAATAGGGGGACGGACATGGATTATCCCTTCGTGGATATGTCATGCCTGCACTGCGGGCGGATGGTGATTCAGACGTTGCGGTCACGGGTGGCTGAGTTCTTCTGGGATCCAGCCACTACCTCGTCTGCTTCCCGTTCTGTGACCGCGGTGGCTATGGCCTGCGAGCAATGAGGGTGCAACGAGCAACGAGGGTGATAATAATATAGATCTGGTTATCTCTGACTCTCCTTCCATCAAAAATTTGTTGGTATATGACCTGGGCGTTTCCGATCACAGCATCATCTCCATGGACGTCTCCTGCCCGTCCCCCCTCCCTAAGCCAGAACGTGATATCCATTTTCGAAATATAAAAAACATCAACCCTGTCGTTTTGTACTCTGATATAAAACTGCTGGCCTCAGTCAACCATCCATCAGTCAATACATCAGTTGAACACTATAATATTTCTCTTCAGTGCCTCCTTGATACACATGCCCCCCTTAAAACAAGAACTGTGTCTTTCTCTCGTTCTACCCCCTGGTTCACGGCCGAACTAAGAAAGATGAAGGCTGGTGGCCGTGCCATTGAGAGGCGTGTCAAATCATCAGGCCTGGTGGTACACAAGCTGGCATACAAACAACACCAGAAGGCCTATGCAGCGGCTCTAAAACAAGCTCGGTCCATCTACTACTCCAACATTATCAATAACAGTCCGGGAAATTCCAAACAGCTTTTTTCCACCATAAATCAACTCCTAAACCCCAAAAATCAAACCTATTCTGAACCCACAGCAGAAAAATGCAACAGTTTTCTTCAATTTTTCAGAGATAGGATAAACCTCATACGGTCTCAGCTTTCAGGTTCGCCAGATCCATCTCCACCATCTGTTTCCTCACAACCTCCTCTTTTCAGCACTTTCACTGCAGTCACACAAATCGAAGTTCAGGATCTCATCAAAAAGATAAAGCCTTCCACCTCTCCCCTGGACCCTTTCCCTACAGCACTCATCAAATCTAACCTGTCGGCTATTAGTCCTCTCATCACACAAATTATAAATCAGTCGTTAAACTCTGGTCTTGTTCCACCCCCACTCAAAACTGCCGTTATCAAACCTCTTTTGAAGAAACACAACCTTGACCCAGAATGCCTCTCCAACTACCGGCCCATCTCACATCTTCCATTTCTCTCCAAGGTGCTTGAAAAAGCTGTTGCTGCTCAGCTACAGGAACATCTACAACGTAATTTACTATTTGAAACATTCCAATCTGGTTTTCGTCCTGCCCATAGTTCAGAGACAGCACTGTTGAGGGTTATCAATGACCTCCTTATTTCTGCAGATTCTGGATCCTCCTCTATACTCATCCTACTCGACCTTTCTGCAGCCTTTGACACCGTCGACCACCACATCCTTCTAAACCGCCTCCACACTGACATTGGTTTACGTCACTCTGCACTGGACTGGTTCACTTCCTACCTCACTGACAGGACAGAATATGTCAGCCTGGGATCTGCCAGGTCCCAAACAGCTCCTGTCACTTGTGGTGTCCCCCAAGGATCTATCCTGGGACCCCTGCTTTTTATTCTGTACATGCTGCCACTGGGTCGTGTCATCAGCCGACACGGCATCTCCTTTCACTGTTATGCTGACGACACTCAGTTATACCTGCAAACCGATTCATGCTCCACCCCGGCTCTTTCACCATCACTGGCCACCCCATCATCAGCTGCTCCCTCTTCACCATCATCTTTTACCCTCTCAAACTGCCTGGAGGAGATTAGGGCTTGGATGAGTCAAAATTTCCTCCAGCTTAACACTTCCAAAACTGAAGCCATACAAATCGGCACCCCTCATCAGGTCCAGTCATCCCTCATAACCACTATCTCTTTCTCCGGTCAAGACATCCCCCTCTCAACTACTGTCACCAACCTCGGTGTGAAGCTGGACCCACAACTGACCTTTGTAAATCACATCAATTATCTGTACAAAACCTGCTTTTTTCATATCAGAAACATTTCAAAACTACGCCCCTTCCTGAGTTTTTCTGACGCAGAAAAACTCATCCACGCACTAATCTCCTCCAGACTGGACTACTGTAACAGCCTGCTCATTGGTATCCCAAATAAACACCTTCAGAAACTTCAATTCATTCAGAACTGTGCTGCCCGAACTCTGATGAAAATTCGCAAATACGAACACATCACTCCCATTTTTCAGAACCTTCATTGGCTCCCCATAACCTCAAAAATTCAATACAAGATTGCCCTCATCACCCACCATTGCATCTACAACAACGCCCCGAAATACCTCAAAGACCTCATTAGCCCGCACTCATCTACCCATAACCTCCGGTCCCAAAGCACAAACCTCCTCCATCAGCCGCGCTCAAGACTCCGCACCATGGGAGATCGAGCTTTCTCCGTGACTGCCCCTCGTATCTGGAACTCCCTCCCTGAACATCTGAGAAAACCACAGTCTGTGGACAGTTTTAAAAAACAGCTAAAAACTGTTCTGTTCAGGCAGGCGTTCATAAGTTGTTCGTAGCCTTTCCGAATCTTAAATTTGTTCTCCACTGCTCATTTTAACTGTTTTTTCTTTTTCTGTTTGCATTTTATTGCCTATAAATGTTTTCTGTTGTTTTCTAAAATCTATGTGTTTTGATATGGCTTCTGTAGCACTTTGAGATTTTATTATGAAAAGTGCTCTACAAATAAAATTTATTATTATTATTATTATTATAATATGGGCATTACTGTGAGGGTTACTCCGCCAGCCACCGGCTCGCGGAACATTCATGCCCCGTCTCTCTTGTCTGGCAGTTCTCCAAGGGATGGTCCCACTCCATCTTGCTCCTCCGCCATGCACTCGGAAACTATGCGTGATGATGAGATGTCCTTTGCAGCATCGGAGGGCGACCTGCTAGCATCCAAACCCAATTATTCCTTGGAGCCCCCGGGAGGTCAGGCGGACGTCGAGATGTTGGCCATGCTCTTTCCGGCCACCGCGAGCATTGGGCTGCAGTGCACAGCACCTGCTCGACAACAGCCCCGGCCTTCTTTGTCATCGGCTCCGGTGCCATCCGGAAGAAGACACTGAGGAAGAGACCACTATCTACTCAGCAGCTGCCGCGAAAGCAGAAGCGTTCCTGACGAGGCGCCCCATCCCAACACCTGCTGGGCCCCTTCAGCAATGCCCACACGCAATGGCGAGAATAAACATAAGCAGCCTTCAGCACTCTCACCTCGACTGTGATTTAGCTGCGCCAATCACTGGGCAGGCAAACAGCAGACCTGGGGCCCCCCCGAGGCCCCCCCGATGAGGGACCAGCACTGCTAGCCATAAAACCACCCCCCGTGGGGTCGACAAAGCAGATCGTACCTCTAGTCTCCCTGTCTCGGAACCTCCCCTCAGGAGGTACATCTTCACAGGAGGAGGTGTCAGGCGACTTGTGTTAAATGCCCTGATGGTTGATATGTTTCAGCAGTTGTCTGGACCAGTACGTGCTGGCCCTGCACTAGAGGCCGAAGCTCCACTCAGGGAGAGAGGTGTTCATGTACTAAACTATCTCAACGACTGGCTTATCTTGACACATCACAAGATCTCTTGGGCAGGTCTCGAGGCTAGTCGTGGTGACAACAGACGCCTTCCTGCAGGGTTGCGGTGTCCAACGGGTGCGCAGTGTCGGTCGGTGGACGGGCCCCCACCTGCGCTGTCATATCAACTGCCTAGAGTTGTTAGCTGTTCTACTTGCATTGAGGGGGCCTCTCGTGCAGGGCCAGCAGATACTGGTCCGGTCAGACAGCACAACTGCCGAAACATATCAACCATCAGGGCATTTAACACAACTCGCCTGACACCTCCTCCTGTGTAGTCAACAGTTGACACATCCCGGGTGACCTGAACCAGACAGCTGACGCGCTCTCTCATCAGTCGATCCCTCGTGGAGAGTGAGATGGCCGCCTGACACCGTAAGGAGCATTGGGAAGCACTATTCCCTCAGGAATAGGAAACGCGCAACGGAGACCACTTCCTACCACAGGTAGGAGTTTTAGTGGAGACACCTACATGGTCTCGCCTGCGGGGGTGAACTCATGGGAACAATGTGCGGTTGTACTGCTCGAGGTGGAGGCCCACCTAGGAGAGGTCAACACGGGAGCCGGCTCATGAGGACACATCATACGGAACCGCCCTGTGGGGGACCAACTGTGTCACAGACTGTGAGAATTGGAAATAAGCTCCTCTAGCTTCAGCTTGTAGCAGTGCTTGGCCTTTTTGATGCCCCTCTTCAGATTTGCCCTAGAAGTACTATAGGCCTGTGCATCATCCGATCAGAAGGCAGTGTTGCGTGCTTTCAACAGGAGGCGCACTTCCTTGTTCATCCATGGCTTCTGATTGGGGTTGTGCTTCTGGGTCTGTGTCTGCTTCTGGGTTGTGACATTATCAATGGTGGAATTGATGTAGTCCAATACAGAGGAGGTGTAACTGTCGATGTCCGTGTGAGAGCCACTGGTGGCCTGAGAAGCAAACAGACTCCAGTCTGTGTATAGAAACCTTTCCTGGAGTGAGAAGTCTGCCCCCGCAGGCCACACCTTGATGGTCTTCACTGATGGCTTCACACAATTAATGAGATTAATGTACTTGGGGGTGAGGAACAAAGAAAGGTGATCATATTGACCCAGGTGGGGGAGGGGGGTCGCGGCATAAGCTTCAGCCATGTTTGTGTAGACATGATCCAAAGTTTTGTTTCCTCTTGTGAGGCAGGAAACATGCTGGTGAAATTTAGGGAGCGCTGTCTTTAAGTTTGAGTGATTAAAATCTCCCGCAACAATAAATGCAGCCTCCGGGTGAGCAGTCTGTTGTTTACTGATGGCTGCATGAAGTTCTTTCATAGCAAGCTTGGCATCAGAATCCGGTGGAATATAAGCTGCCGTTATAATGGTGGAAGTAAATTCCCTTAGAAGATAAAACGGTCTACATTTAACCATGAGAAACTCAAGGTTAGCCGAGCAGTGTCTCCCGATAATAACAGAGTTTGTGCACCAAGATTTGTTGATGTAAATGCACGATGTGTGTTGTAGCCCGCTAACTCAATAGCGTTGTCCGGTATGCCGCTGTGTAGCCATGTTTCCATGAAGATTATGACATTGCAGTTCAAAAGTCTTTTGCTGTTGATGATGCGGAGTCGAATCTCATCCATTTTGTTCACTAATGATCGAACATTAGCAAGGAAAATGCTGGGTAAAGAGAGCCGGTGTGGTGTTAGCTTTAGCCTAGCTCTTAGCCCTCCGCGCTTCCCCCGCCTTTGTTTACGATCTCGACGCCGCCGGCGAGCACTTCCGCCCGGCTGTGTGGGGTGCGTAGCATCGGATGTTCTGACGATCTCAGGGATGAGTTGAATGTTGATAAAACTTCCGGAAATGCGTAAACTGATATCCAAAAGCTCATGCCGGGTGTACGATGTAAATGCACAACTGTTCTGGACGAACAGACCCGAGATGAGCAAGAAATACACTATATAAATGCTAAAACTGGAGAGACGCTGAGACTCGCGATGTTCTCGGCAGAGCCGCTCTCCTCCCCGGGGTCTCCCCCGCGACCCTCTGGCTGAGATGTGCTCCGGGTTTTACACCCCGTACTTCATTGTCCCGAAGAAGAGCGGCGGGCTGCACCCTATCTTGGACCTGCGTACCTTGAACAAGCACCTACTCAAGCTGCGCATCCTGACGTCCGTCATGCGTCAAGGCAATCGACCTGAAGGAAGCGTACTTACCGATCACAAGATCTCCCGTGCCCGCTCGCAGTGAGGGTGCACTCCACCAGGGGTGTGGCCTCCTCCTGGGCACTGGCTCTGGGCGCCTCTCACAATGTTCTACATCATCTTTCTTTAGTAGTCTCTTTTTGTAAACAAATAATAATTGTTCTTATTAACTCAAAATAAAGCATGTATAACCAAGTATGCTCTTGTTACTTAAAACAATAACATTTTGTCAACATATAAAGCTTGAAACGGTTTACCACACATAAGTTATCAATTTCTTTCTTCATTTGAAATATAGCTGAACATTTCACTTTGCATACTTTGGGTTAGATCTGGAAATACTGCCTGATCGAGTTACATAGTATTTTCTGGTTGCTTGGCAGGCATTACACTCTGGGATGATGCTACTGAACTTGTAGGTGTTATCTGTTTGCTTGTGTTTTTTTACTTGTCAAGGAACTTTTCTCTTGTGTTGGTGTACAAAGTCTTTCGGGTTTTGTTTTGTTGTATTCTTCATCCTGTGTTGTCAGAGGTTAGTGGTCTTATTCCACAACATAGGATCTTGGTTCCTTGCAGATTTCTTTAATGATTCTGACTTTATTATATCCATGGTGTGTTTGCAGTCTGACTGTTTCTCCTTTCATCAGGGAACGAAGAGGTTTACTGGTCTTGTCATAATACACCTTCTGTCGATGACACTTGTGTGCAAGTTGGCTTCTGACTTCACTATGACTTTTGGTAGATGGATACAACAAGGTCTTGTTGATTAGAAGTGTCGTCCATGTCTGTCTTGACATTTCAACAGACAACTATGCAATGTCTTTGACTTTCGGGTACTGCGTGCTCAGCTCGCCTTTTCTGGGGTTCGCGGTTTTGCTGCGGATCTTGCTGAGGCACGGGAGACGAGGCTTCCCTTTTTTCTGCAGGGTTAGAAAGCACCGCCTTGGGGCAGTCCTCTCGCATCGTGTAGGCAACTGAGGATTTACTCTGGGCTGTAGCCAAGGCTTTACGACATCGGGATGTCATCCTAGCTCATCTCGAAGCGTTCTTTCCCCTACGCAAATGCAACGTATCTGGGGGTTATATGGGACTCGATCGCGATGCAGGCACAATTGTCTCCTGCACATGTCGAATCCATCCAGAGCACAATGAGGAGCATCAGGCTAGACCAGAAAGTCACTGTTCATCACTTTCAGAGAGTTCTAGGTCATATGGCGGTGGCTTCCACTGTGATACCTTTGCACCTACTGCATTTGAGACTGTTTCAGCTGTGGCTCACAACCAGGGGGTTTCATCCACAGGCCAAGGCCCAGAGGCAAATAAGGGTGATGCGCAAGGGCCTTTGCACTGATGTGGTTCAGACCTCGGCTTCTGACTTAAGGTCTCGGTCTGTGTTGTCGTCGCAAGATGCTAATGACAGACGCTTCCCTCACAGGTCGGGGTGCGGTCTTATATGGCTGTCCAGCCCAAGGGATCTGGAAAGGTCATCTTCTCGATTAGCACATCAATTGCATTGAAATGATGGCTGTATTTCGGGCCCTGTAATAATACATCCGGCGGTTACAAGGCTACCATGTCCTAGTGTGGGTGGAATACACTTCTGTAGTCTCGTACATAAATCACCAGGGCGGGCTGCGGTCGCGCAATCTGAACAAACTGGCCCAGCAGATCCTGCCTTGGGCAGAGAGCAAATTCCTGTCCCATAGAGCAATTCACATCCGGGGCACATGAATGTGGGAGCAGAATTGCTGTCCTGACAAGCTGTGACAAACGGTTAATGGAAACTTCACCCCGTGATAGTCAAACAAATCTGAGACTTCACTCTGATTTCGGCCTGCCACGCCCTGATTGCTGGGGTTTCTGTGGGAAACTCCCTTTAGTCACCCGCTTCATTTGTGGAGTTAGGCGGCTGAGGCCTCCTTCTAGACAGACAGTTCCTTAATGGGATTTTGCTATAGTGCTCGAGGGCCTGGTTGGTGCCCTATTTGAAGCTGCGGAGTCAGTACCTGTCAGGCTTCTGACCCTTAAGATGTTTTGTCTAACATCAATCACTTCTCTTAAGAGAATTGGAGATTTGCAGGTGCTCTCGACCTCGCCCTCCTGAAGCCTTCTGCCCTCCGCTGTTCATGACATTGGAGCAGGAACGATTACACTTACTGTGTCCAGTACGTGCTCTTCCAAAATTAAGTCCACCGCACCAGCCAGTGGCGTAAACCAGAGCAGCTTTTCATTTGTTATAGGGGCCGCAACCAGGGGGGAGGTGCCACCAAGCAGACTATATCAGTCTGAGGGATGCTATTGCTCTGGCCTACAAGGCGCGCGGTCACGCTTCACCTTTAGGAGTCAAAACTCATTCAACAAGAGGGGTGTCATCTTCTATGGCCTTAGCAAGAGGTGTCCCCCTTACAGCAATTGTGTGATGCGGCATGCTAGTCCTCTTCGTACACATCTGTCAGATTTTATAATCTGGATGTCCATGCTACTCCAGGCTCTTACGTCCTGAGTTCTTCATCCTAGTGTCCGACTGATGCATCCTCTTGGCTTGTGCACACATGCCACACAACCTTGTGGGGTTCAGATACCTCCAACTCGTTCTTGCTTTTTCAGAGAACATGGTTACAGCCGAGTAACCCGAGACGTTCCCTTATACCTACACGTACACAATAGTTACCAAAACATACACCGTAAATTCAGTTTACTTATGCAGTTCCTTGCGGATCACAATCTAAAGCATTAAAAGTTAGCTTAAAAGAATAACATAATATTTGCAAGGGAAAATAATGATCAAATTACTTTTTTGGAAGGTTAATCATGGTAATTTTTTTTTAGTAATAATCTTTATCAAATTCAGCTGCATTCTCAGTACATCTCCATATGGTTCAATTTACTGTTATGAACTGTGTAAGGAGAAACCAAGTGCAGGCAGCGAAACAGGGATGAAGGGGTTAACAAGACTTTAATAAATACAAAACACAAAACAAAGGCCCACAATGGGGTAAAAGAACATACGAGAACTGAAGGAGGACTTAACTAAAACAGACTAGAGCTAACACTGACAAAGACTAACTAATACAAAACACTAAGACTAGACTTGACTTGACTTACTAAAGCAGGTTTCATGTACTAGACAACAAGAACGGCATACAAGTACAACGAACGAGCACAATACAATAGACAAGAGGGCATTAAATAGGGGAACAAACACAGGATAATTACTAAGGGGCAGGTGAAGGTAATGAAACACTAATGGGAAGGCTAACGAGACAAAAGGGCGGGAAACACTGACGAGACACGAGAAAGCACATGGCTTTCTCACACAAAACCTAAGGCTATGCCATGACTCCGCTGCAAGACCAAGAATAAACATGACATGATAGCGGAATCATGACATTTACCCCCTGACTCGGACAATCATGGGGCAAACTGAGCCACAGGAGCACTCTTTTTTTATGATGCCATGTTATTAAAACCATAGATGTGTTCTAATAATTTAGATTGATAGGAAACATCCTGAAATAAGATTAAATACTTATGACTTGTATTGCACTTATGCCTTGTTTTCTTTCTTGTTGAGTACCACATAAGTAAAAAATGGCTCATCTTACCCCACTCTTCACCTACCTAGAGAGTAGTATTGCATACTTTGTATCTTCGAAGAGTCTTTAGCTTGATCAAATTAATAAAAGACAGATACAGTTGTGAATATTTCTGAAAACAGGCTAGCCCCTGAAGGCGTGCGGCGGGACAGGGTTGGACCTACATCACGAGTAGTCTCAGCCTCAGATGTCCAGGGGCGGGTCTAGATAATTTTTCTGGTGGGGGGCACAGGGGGTAACAACAATTAATCTGGGGGGCCGCCGAAAAGTAACAAAAATCAAAGCTCCCACTCATCGCCCACTTCAATATGGCCGATCAGTTCAATTTATTTTGTACAGTTACACACGGTTTGTTTTCATCTTGCTTTTCTTGGCCACATTAAATCTGCTGGGTGTACTCTTACCAAGTGCAACGCTTCTCGGAGCAGCTAGCTCTGCGTCAGGAGAGCACCGACCAAGCGCTGGGAATGATGAGAGAAGCAGCCGCTGCCCGGGTGCCGTTGCCGGACGCGAGGAATACTGCCCATCAGCTACTGACAAAACTCACTGCCCAAGATGACATCGAGGCCTACCTCCATACCTTCGAGGTCGTGGCCAACCGGGAAATGTGGGACAAAGCCGAGTGGGCTCGGATCCTGGCCCCCCTCCTGACTGGCGAAGCCCAGCGGGCCTATTTCAACCTACAACCCCCGACCAGGGATAACTATGATGCATTAAAGCGGGAGATCCTAGCCCAGGTAGGCTTGTCTCCAAGCAGCGCTGCCCAACAGTTCCAGCAATGGGCCTACGATGAACGGGTACCGGTGAGGGCCCAAGCTGCCCAACTGACTCGACTGGGACATCTCTGGCTTTTAACGAGGGAACCTTCAGCACTCCAGGTAGCCGAACGAGTGGTGGTCGATCGACTACTACGGTGCCTACCAAGACGGTATAGGACGGCAGTCAGTATGCGGGGGCCCACCACCATCCGTGAAGTTATCGAGGCGGTGGAACTAGCTGGGGCCAGGTCAGAGTGGTCGACGGAGCCTGCCCCGCACCCCCTCCCATATTTCGTGGTCAAGCAGGGTCTTTTGTACTGTGCCGCATTAAGGCGGGGGGAGGAAAAGTTCCTGCTGGTGGTCCCCAAGAAAAAGACCGAGGCGGTCTTCGAATTGGCACATACCCACCCCATGGCGGGACATCTGGCGGCTGCTAACACGACACAACGCATTCGTGACCGTTTCCACTGGCCCGGTCTCGAGGCGGAGGTAAAGAGGTTCTGTCAGAGCTGCCCTACCTGCCAACAAAAGTCGCCCCAGCGTCCTCCGCCCAGCCCGCTCATTCCACTTCCAGTGATTGAGGTGCCCTTCGAGTGCATAGGGATGGACCTGGTAGGACCGTTGCCGAAGTCTGCCCGGGGACACGAATACATCTTGATCATTGTGGATTATGCGACCCGATACCCAGAAGCCCTGCCCCTACGCAAGGCTACGACCAAGGCGATCGCAAAGGAGCTCTTCCTGATGTTCAGCCGAGTGGGCATTCCAACGGAAGTCATGACTGACCAGGGAACTCCATTCATGTCCCGGCTGATGGCGGACCCCTGCCACCTACTCAAAGTAAAACAGCTCAGGACATCGGTGTATCACCCCCAGACTGACGGACTGGTGGAACGCTTCAATCAAACCTTGAAGAGGATGCTTCGCAGAGTGGTGGCAGAGGATGGGCGTGACTGGGACCTCTTGCTGCCCTATGTGCTCTTCGGTGTGCGGGAAGTGCCCCAGGCGTCTACAGGCTTTACACCTTTTGAGCTCCTGTTCGGCCGGCAACCCCGCGGGCTCCTGGATATCGCCCGGGATGCTTGGGAACAACAGCCAGCACCACACCGCAGCATAATAGAACACATACAGCAAATGCGGACCCGAATAGACAGAGTGATGTCCTTGGTGAAGGAACACCTCATGGAGGCCCAGCGCGCCCAACAACGGTGGTATGACCGACCCACCCAACCTAGAGAGTTCCAGCCAGGCGACCGAGTGTTGCTCTTGATTCCCACAACCACGTCGAAATTTCTAGCATCTTGGAAGGGACCTTATACCGTGCTGGAAAAGGTGGGGTCGGTCAACTACCGCATCCGCCAGCCGGGACGACGACGGGAGGAACAGCTGTACCACATCAACCTCTTGAAGAAGTGGATCGCCTCCCCGACCCAGATGGCGGCATTCGCAGCGGCTGAACCACCAGTGGTCCAGATGGGGGAACAGCTGTCCCCCGTCCAGAAAAAAGACCTTCAATCCCTGGTCAGTCAGTTCCGAGATGTCTTCTCGGAGAAACCCGGGCAGACTAGGATAACACAGCACGAGATCCGAACACCACCTGGAGTCATCGTGAGGCAGCGGCCCTACCGGGTACCAGAGGCTCGTCGACTGGCTATAGAGGAGGAGATCAGTCGAATGAAACAGCTTGGAGTGATAGAGCCCTCCCGCAGCCCATGGTCCAGCCCCATCGTGATGGTCCCTAAACCAGACGGCACTCTCCGCTTCTGCAACGACTTTCGGCAGGTCAATGAAGTGTCCACCTTCGATGGGTACCCAATGCCCCGAGTGGATGAGCTCCTGGACCGGCTAGGAAAGGCGCGGTTTATCACTACGCTGGACCTCACAAAGGGATACCGACCGGAATAAGGCGCCACTTTGGGGGGGGGAGTGTGACGAGTCACCCCTGGCGCAATCAGCGTCGCCATGGAGACGGAGGAAATTAGAGCGGCACACCTGCCGATCGTTACCACCTGCAACCACTACTCAGCGGCTTCAAAAGCCACTGAGACTAGAAGGAAGGTGAGCTACGCTTCTCTTGTGAATGACATAAGCTAAGAAGTCTTTCTTTATACACCCACAGGAACAGACGAGTAAGGAAGGAACGACCGGCCGGACCGCTACCGCACCAACCCTGTACCAACCCGGAAGTGGAGGTACGAGACGCCAAAGGATACGGTGAGGGAAGATCCTCCTCTCCGCTGGATATCACTGGACGTCGACATCCCCCTCGTATACCTCTCGTCTCCTGTTAACCTGCTTAATAAAAGTTTCCCTTCGGGGTGGTTTATTGCAAACTCGTGTACGTGTTGTACTTCGCCGGTCACAGTCTTACAAAAGTCATCCTTGCCGATGTCACAGTATCGCTGACCAACTGTGGACATGACAACAGTGTTGTTAAGACCAGCTTGTTTTAGGTTGCCTTTTAGACATCCTCTCTGTGCTGATGTTGCCCTGCTAAGCGATGCTTAGCACTTCTTTCCACAGCTCATCAAAAGATGATTCATCTCTATATTTTACTATTGAGTCCTGCAGCGCTACAATGAGTTAAATTGCTCTGGCGAGTTCAATTGCTCCACTGATGAGGACTACAGCATGTCACTCAAAAACTTGGTATCTCCAAGTATTCTTCTAAAGGTTGCTAGATGGCCAATGAAATCTATGTTTAGCTTCCATGGGCCTCTACACTTCTGTCTCCATAATTCTCCTCATCAATGTCATGAAGGACATGTAGCACAGCTGGAAGCTGGTCCATTAGGTTTCGACAGGCATTACCTGCAAGGCCACCTAATATCACTGAGTCTGGGCAACTCTCGAGGCTGGTCCTCTGGATACATTGAGCATTGTATGTCGTGCTACTTCTGCTGTCAAGTTAGGAATAGGATCAAATAGGATCCTGACAGAAACACATAAAGGCACTTCAGCAAAAAAAAGCATGATGCTTCTGATACTGCTCTGACTGTGTCCCCAATAACCAAATTTAGGCAATGTGAATTGCAGTGCACATAAAAGGCATGCTTAGCCAGGGACAGTATCCTTGCAGACACACCACTGGGTTAGCCACTCATTACTGAAGCCCCATCATAGCCCTGCCCAACCAGCTATTCTCTGAATTCTTAACCGTACTTTCGCAGGCTATTACAAAAAATTCAGTTAGCCCAGCAGCATCAAGTTTGTCTGCATGCTCAAAATGCATGACACATTCAGGCACTTTACCTCTATAGTAGTACCTGAGCACTAATGAAATTTGTTTCAAGTATTTTGTTTAATCAGCTAGAATACTGAACACCCCACTTTCTTTTACCTCTTAAATAACATCCTTTCTCGCAATGTCTGCTAAAACCTCTAAAATCTCATTCTGAATATGGTTGCTGGTGTAGTTGGTGTTGCTATGTCCCATTTTCTGTTATGAACTGTGACGGAGAACCCAATTGCAGGCAGCGAAACGGGGATGAAGGGGTTAACAAGGACTTTAATAATATAAAACAGAAAACAAAAACCCACGAGGGGGTATCAAGACAGTACACAATAACTAACACCATAAACTGAAAACTAAACACTCAACTGGAACTCAACTATAAAGACTAAACAAACACTCACAAAGACTAGCATAAACTTCAAAGATTCTGACACGACAAGGCTTAGGACAGGGTAACAAGTACAACGAACCAGCACAAGACAATAGACAAGAGGGCATTAAATAGGGAGACTAACAAAGGAGATAACAATGGGCAGGTGTGGGTAATGAGACACAGGAGGAAAGCAATACTAGGAACGAGAGGGGCGGGGCCAATGACGAGACTGGAGAGAACACATATTATGTCCTGATTGACAATAATATGTTTCTCTCCACATAAAACACGTGGGTCTGTCATAATCTGCCCCTAGACCAGAAAACCAAGACAAGATTAGGCAGAATCATGACAGAACCCCCCCCTTAATGAACGCACCCTGGCGTTCACCAAGGGAGAACACTAACAAGACAAGACCGACTGGGAAACAGACAACAACCAACAAAACATGGTAAACAAAACTAAGGGCAGACAAGCAAGAACAATAAATGGGTTGGGATGGGACAATAACAAACAAGGGAGGGGGGGTGGGGCAAAACAAGAGTTCATGGGAGGAAGTCCAATGGGTGTGGGACATGGGGGAACAGTTTTTGTCCCTGGCGCTCGGAAGCGCGGAGTCCCAGGGGACTTGGGGGGCGGCGCTCGAGAGCGCGAAGTCGCCGGCAGGGCAGGACTTGACGCCGGCTGGAAGGCCGGCAGGGCAGGACTTGACGCCGGCTGGAAGGCCGGCAGGGCAGGACTTGACGCCGGCTGGAAGGCCGGCAGGGCAGGACTTGACGCCGACGGGACCACCGGGACCACCGGACTTGACGTGACCACCGGGACCACCGGACTTGACGGGACCACCGGGACCACCGGACTTGACGGGACCACCGGGACCACCGGACTTGACGGGACCACCGGGACCACCGGACTTGACGGGACCACCGGACTTGACGGGACCACCGGACTCCGAGCCGCCCTCCGTTGCCTCTTCTTCTTCAGCCGAGCCAACCGCCTGGTGGTCGGCTGCAGGAACGAAGTGAATGGGATGGGCGGCTCGGGATTGGAGGCCTCGGACGAGGACCCCCAAGATCCCCGACTCCCCCGCTTGCCAGTGAGACTGGGCGGTAGTGGAGAGACTGCAGAGGTTGGAGAGTGGTGCGTGGCGATGCCCACAACCCCGATCTGCAGAGGACCACTCTCGGGTATCGCAACCAGCGGAGATGAGTAACATGGGCTCGATGAGGTCGCTGACTCCGAACGCGCTGCGGCCGTTAGCCACACGGCGTCGAAGTCCAACGGCCTCATCGCCCTCATCTCCGAGCGAGAGAGTGGCTCTCTGAGACCGGTGTTGAACAGCACCGCGAGCTCCCTCTCCCCGAAGACGCCCTGTTCAGCTATGTCCAGGAATCTCTCCACATACTCGTCCACAGTCTCACTTCCTTGGCGAAGACTGCAGAGTTGGCGGGACAAGCTGGAACGGTTAGTGTCCATGCTGCTGCTGCCTACTGGGTTCAGTTCTGGCTGGTTCGTTCTGTTATGAACTGTGACGGAGAACCCAATTGCAGGCAGCGAAACGGGGATGAAGGGGTTAACAAGGACTTTAATAATATAAAACAGAAAACAAAAACCCACGAGGGGGTATCAAGACAGTACACAATAACTAACACCATAAACTGAAAACTAAACACTCAACTGGAACTCAACTATAAAGACTAAACAAACACTCACAAAGACTAGCATAAACTTCAAAGATTCTGACACGACAAGGCTTAGGACAGGGTAACAAGTACAACGAACCAGCACAAGACAATAGACAAGAGGGCATTAAATAGGGAGACTAACAAAGGAGATAACAATGGGCAGGTGTGGGTAATGAGACACAGGAGGAAAGCAATACTAGGAACGAGAGGGGCGGGGCCAATGACGAGACTGGAGAGAACACATATCATGTCCTGATTGACAATAATATGTTTCTCTCCACATAAAACACGTGGGTCTGTCATGATTCTGCCCCTAGACCAGAAAACCAAGACAAGATTAGGCAGAATCATGACATTTTCTGTTTTAATAAGGGGTCATGCTTGGCTATGAGCTCCAAAATGGCCAAAAAGTTGCCTTTGTTTCCTGAGTCTTCTGACTCCCGATGGCCACGTATGTGTCTGCATGCAAAACAAAAAGCACTGTCTTGGCACTGAGAGTATTCAAACCAGGTAGTGGCTTTATACCAGGAAGTGCTAAAGACTCTGGTCCTACCCTGTCCGTGTTGAGTTGAGTTGTCCATGTAAAAATATATCCAAAATGAGTCTGTGGTAAAAATACAGAATGGCATTTTGTGCAGAGTGTTATGGACAGAATCCTGAGGATGGGTTGCCTTGGTTAACTTTTTGTGCTTGAGCTTGGGTAACTACCCTACACCAAGTTGAACTAGATCTGCTAAAACAGGTAGATCCGTTCCCAGCAAAATCGGGTATGGCAAATTTTTAGCCACACCTACATTCATCAAATATGATTGATTGTTGATCTCAATATACACCTCAGCAATTCCATTATGTCCGTCTTGCTCGCAGTTTATTTGGATCTGTGTGACCTGATGAGTGAGATCATCTCTTGCCTCTCGTCCCTTTCTTTTTGATAATGGAGGAAAACTTAGAACATTCCTGCCAGAGTTGTAACGGCTGCATCGTCCCGTTGTAGTAGGAGTCTCTATAGGCTGAGCACTTCCTCCTGGAACTCCACTTGCTGCATCAAGATCCTCCTCAATATCCATAGTTGTAGCCAGCTAACCCCTGTTCTTAAGTGGCATTTTAATCCACAATGTCAATTTCACAAGCACTTCTGACACCAACTGTTAGGATGCTCCAGGTGGATGGAGGTCACCAGTAACAAAGCAAACTGCTGTCATGATTCCGCCATCATGTCATGTTTATTCTTGGTCTTGCAGCGGAGTCATGGCATAGCCTTAGGTTTTGTGTGAGAAAGACATGGCTTTGTTTTGATTCTAACTTGCCATGTGCTTTCTCGTGTCTCGTCAGTGTTTCCCGCCCTTTTGTCTCGTTAACCTTCCCTGAGTGTTTCAGTAGCCGCACCTGCCCATTGTTATTTCCTGTGTTTGTTCCCCTATAAAACATCCTCGTGTTCATTGTCCTGTGCTCGTTCATTGTATATTGTACCTTGTATGCGGGCCTCGTCTGTAACCCTTGTATTGATTATCCGTGCATCCTGTCTCTAGTTCTGGTCTTGGTGAGTTAGTCTAGTCTTGTCCTTAGTGTTTGTTTTCTCAGTTTAGTTAGTGATTATTTCTTATCTTGTCTTGTTTTACCCCCTGTGGGTTTTTGTTTTGTGTTTATTGTATAATAAAATCTCTTTTAACCCCGTCATCCCCGTGTCTGCCTGCACTTGGGTTCTTCTACCACGTTCCCCTCATCCACGTTCATGACAACTGCAGCATATGTTTTTTTAGGATGACTTTATTTGTGCCATAGCTTCATTTAGGATCTCATTTAAGGAATTCACACCCATTAATATTTCTGAAAATGTAATCAACTTTGAGTTTTTCAGTATGAATGATCAGACATTTGCACTTGATAGCTGAAGCGGGAATGGCTGTAAGATGTCCAAGATGTTTTGAAACTGGTTCAAAGTAATTTGGATTTGAGGCACAGAGACTGTGCTTTGCTCGTTCATAGAATCTTCCAATGGCATAACACATCTCATCTTAATTTTGGCAAATCAAGAATCTTTTAATACTAAAAAAGCCTTGATCTGCGTCTTTCAACATAACAGTGAAGGAATTACGTTTAAATACACATCAGTAATCTTCTGAGTGAATTACCTTGCCATTTGCAATGATCCGTTTAAAGTACTTTACCCTGCCTCTTTGCACCCCATATCGATCCAAAGCCATATAGTCATCTTTATCAAGTAATCGCACTTTAGGGCAATCCAGCGCAGTGATGCCACATGTGCTAGTCACATGTTTCAACTGTTTTGGTCCTGTCAGAATTTCGAAGATCTCCTTACATTCATTAGAAGCATCTTTCATGATACTTTGACCATAAAAGGTAAAGCTTTTTGTAACCAAAAGGTTTTGACAAGCTGTAGTGCAATCCCTTGAGTACGTTTGATCATGTCTAGAAGTTTAGCATTATATGACTCAAATACAAAGGCCGAATGAGCCCACAAGGCCCCCAATTAACTACACTTTCGGTAAATGGAGGGAAAGATGGACATTAAAAGACATATTGGCTTCTCCATAGTATACTTCTATGTCTTTCACAAAATCTGTCAGACATGCATCAGACTCTGTAATGTGCTGTAATGTTTTCACCCAACAAAAGTGATACACGCTTAACTAGTTTGGACCAGTGATTCAGCAATGGTTCTGGCAAGAGACCTTTTAGGACAGGTAAGCTATAATAAAAGAGCCACATGTACCACTCATGGGCCTTCCAAAATTTCCTCAATGTGACTGACCTTGGCACATGCGGTACATTACATAGCGGTTGGACCTTCAAAAGCAACTCATCAATCAGGTTTGTAGATCTACCAATATACCAATGCATTTCATGGTTTTCACTGTTTAACCACAGCCCTGTCACAGTTCTTGCAACACCCAAAAGTACTGAATGCATATAGTCTGGCACTGACCCTTCAATAACATCAAAATTGGGAAGTCGACACAATATACTTGGTCCTTTGACACCCAAAACAGGCTGATCTGTTTCTAGTGCACTTTCTAGTAATTCATCGGTTTGCTCCTGGTCTCGAAGCTGAAGGTTTTCCTGAAAAGGATACACAAGAGTAGTTCCTCTGCCCCTTTCAACCATTTTTCCTTTGTGAAGTCAATAAGAGCAACCATATTCACCATTAAACTGTTCTTATTCTGTTCTGTATTTTCACCATTAAAAATTTTCTAGCTTTACACATTTGTCCACAAAAGGCTTTAAGAATGTTCTCATTTGAGGCTTCTCATCTCCAAACCACAGTCCACAAAGGAGTACATTATCCTGTCTCATTTTCACAGGCAACTCATTAATGGTGCATAAAAGGGGCCAAATAGTACAAGGGGACTTTTTAAAAACTGGCACACCATCACAGCTAAATGTTAGAGTAAGAGTTTGAAGGGGTGTATCTGAACCACCTAAAGCTTTCTGATACAGAAATCCATCAGTTATATCGCTGACAGACGGTACCAGGAGTCGAGCTTACTCTTCGCCGGCATCTCAGGAGGATCCCAGGTGATGTTGAGCTCGCTTACGGCCTTTTCGAGAACCCTGACGAACTCCTCGTAGAGTTCCGGGGGGCTCTCCTGATCGGGACAATCTCGCTCCGATCCTGCGCAGTCCTTGTCTGAAGCTGATATGGACATGGAGTCATCGTTCTCCTCGACGCCAAAGGAAACGGCGTCCGCGATGGAAGGCGGAGGACGAAGGCCCTCGTCGACGTAGAGGACTGGGGAATGAGGTGACGGCAGAGGACGGGGGCCCGGAGCCGGGTCGTCGCCGCCACCTCGTGGAATAGGTGGACTCACCAGCGGCTCGTTGGCGGCGGTGAGCCTCGACCCTATGAGTCCACGAGCGATGTTCCTGCGAGTCCTCAAAACACGCGTCGGCAGGTCCGCACAGTGCGCGCAATCGGACTCGCAGAGTGCATCCTCCGCATGAGCAAGGCCCAGGCAGGCAATGCAGTGCTCGTGAGTATCCTGCGGGCCAATGGGGCCCGCGCAAAGACGACAGTATGAAGCCATTCGGATGTGGTGAAGAGGTATCCAGTTGCGTCTTCAACGATGGCAGCGTAAAAAAGAAGATTCTGAGGTATTGTCGTCACATGCACCGTATTTATACTGTCTAGATCCGTCAGCATTTGCAGAAGAGGAGGAGTTTCATATGCGGTTCTCCGCAATGTCGAAGTGACCGCTCTCGAAAGGGAACTGCTTTTTAGAGGCATAGTTCACACAAAAACTCAAATTTGCTGTTTACTTACTACCCCCCAGGCCTTCCGAGATGTAGGTGACATTTTATCTTAAGTAGAACCATTAAGAAGATTGTTTGGTAAACCCGCAGTCCTCTTTGCTTCATATAACAGGAGTCTTTGGGCTCCACCTGTCGAAGAGACAGGTGATATGCCATCCACCACCAAATACTACAAGAGGATCGTGATCGTGTGCAGAGGCTGTACAGTATGGCTAATATGATTAAAAATCACGTTCAGTTTTATGAAAAATTCAATGATTCTCTTCAAGTCAACATGTCGCCAGGAGCCGCTTTTTGGATCTATGTGCATAAGGAACACTTAAAACAGGTGGACCCAATATACTCCCATAATATAAAGCACAGAGGTGAAACAATCTTTTTAATGGTTCTAAATGTCAGTAAATAAACAGCAAATTGGAGTTTTTGGGTGAACTATGCCTTTAACTTTTATCAAACTCTAGCTATTTCCTAAATAGAGCAGCTATAATGTATGTTCTATATAGAAATATTTAGTATTTTATATTTATTTATGAGTAGTGCAAACAAATGTCTTAGATGATTTTTTTTATTAATAGGGTGGAATACGTAATAAATTAAGAGTATTCCGTTTTAAAAACAAAACCAAATTAACGAATTATCCAAACGTACACGAACTAGGGTATTGAAATCTATAAACTAAATGTTAGGTTTGCTTTAAATGTTAAATTAAAACGTCCAGTAGGTGGCGGAAGTTTATAATTGAAATATTCAACCAATTCCTTCACAACGGCCGACTCACTGAATCATTATTTCAAAAGTAAAAACGTCTAGATATATAAATAATCCTAAAAATATAATTTTGTTTGCTAGGTGCTAAAAATGTCAAGAGTTTGGTTCATTTAAAACTTGATGACGTCATAACTTCAGAACCGTTGACGTTGTTGTCTCAAAGCGTGAATTCTGACTGAACTAAAGACGAGTAAAGCAGATGATGTTTGCGTTAATTCAGTGGGTGGAGGATTGAAAATTCTCATTTCTGCCCACAGATCATATTCGACAATTTGACGAAGATAAGTATGCTTTGGGAATGGAGGAAAAGGATTTGTACTTGCGCAAAGGTGTTAAGGAGCCTAAAGGCGGGTGGCCAGTTTATGAGGCCTCCATAATCAAAATTGCTGGTGACTATATTTCATTATACTATTTCCAATATGCTTTCATTATTTTTTATTATATTTATTATGCACCCATTTCAGCTTGCTCATATGCACTTTATAAAATTAATGGACGAGGCAAATACAATTTTATAACCGAAATAAATTACTGTTTTTCGCTCACTTTCTGTTTTGAAGATTTACTAACGCAAAAACTGCAATATAAACAGTTTGTCAAACTTAGAATATGACATGCAAAAATTATTGTATAATCATAAATACAATACCAAAAGCAACAATGTTTTTTGTTCAAATCTTGCAGTGCTTGTTTTTTTATATTCATGACATGTGATCATGCTCCTCTGGTTTAAAGACATCACCCTTAAAGGGACAGAAAAATGAAGTTTCTGTGAGATCTGTTTGTCTGTCAGATTAACCAGTTGGTATAATTTGTATATATTCTGGTCAATTATAACACTAGTAAAATTCAATTGAGATAATTGGGTGTGAGAGCCCTGCTAATAAATATCAAGACCTATTATCAGTGTGACCATGACAGTATAATCCTTTAGCATTCTACTTCCTCAGAAAGGAAAAGGACTCTACACATTAAACTTCAGGAAATTGAAGCACAAATACCCAAGCCAGACACTCATAAGAGAAAGAGTAAGCCTTCTATGAAAATTTCTCGCCTATGGTGTCAGAGCCTTCACCTCAAGAACCTTTCCTGTACTTTCCTAAAGTAAATATCAGCTGCTTTTTTTAGCTGTGTCACTAAGCATACAGTAGAGTAAAAAGAGAGTAAATAACAACTTTACTGCATGTAGCAACATTCAGTCTATGTATTTATTAATCTAAATCTCAGCATTTTGTGGTTTATTGAAACTATCCTACTATAGAGCTACAGTTACACCTTTATGCCATGAGATAAAAACTCATTTCGTAACAACAGTTGTTCAAAAAGAATAAATGAATGAAGCAATTACTAATCTATCTATGTATTATTTTAGCCTGTGGAATCACATGCTGATTTCCTTGATGTAAGTTAAACTGTAGCGTATTTTAAACATTTTAATTTTCTGTAAAGTTATTTATAGCATTCTGCTGATTTGATCATGACTGTGGAAGCTTTCAAAAGAATAGCTGACCTTAAATAAATAATTCTCATAATTTACTCACCCTTGTGTTGTCCCAGGTTAGTACATACTTTGGACATACATATATTTTTGATAGGGATATGAAATAACTTATGCATATGGACTTGTTTTTAATAATAATGTTTTTATTGAAAAACAACACATTTAAGAGATGTTATAGTAATACCGTGAAACCGTGATAGGTTTGTGCAAGGTTATCATACCGTCAAAATCTCATACCGGCCCATCCCTACATGGCAGCCATTTATAGTAAGTCAAGACTTGAAGGAACATTTACTAGAAAAATACAGTTATTTTCAATGTGATTTTTATGTCTTTAGATTAGATTGGATTCAACTTTATTGTCAATACACATATACAAGTACAGTGTAACGAAATGTAGTTTAGGTCTAACCAGAAGTGCAGTTAGCAAGTGCAGGATATACAGTTAGAATAAATACAGAATACAATATTGAGAAAATATTATACAGTTATGAAAATATGACAGTAGGGATGTACTATGAACAATATATAGTAATACTTGCAGTCGCAGTCAAGAAGAGATTTCCAAATGTATCCAAAGGAGCTTTGAGGATTGCAGTTAATTCTAAATTGGGGGAATTGAGACTGCTTGAAAATAATAAATGCTTGTAAATAAATAATGTTGTAATTTTTTTAAACATTGTATGTGTTATATGGTTACAGGTGTTATACAACAAATAAAGTTTGTTCTTTAAATGTGACGTGCAAATATATTTTCTTTGGTTGGAACAATATGAAGAGCAAATTATATTTAATAAGTGCTTTGAAAATGTAAACATATTTTGAAATATATATTTAACAAACACATTTTTTGTATATTTTGAAATGTATTTAAAAATATGTTTGTTTACCGTATAGGTAACCCGTAACATAGCACCCCTGTTCAGATTGCAGTGCATTTACCCGGATAACCGTACAGACTTCGCAACATGGGTCTTAAAACGGGTAAGTGTTGTCCTGTATTTATTGTATTTATTTATCTTGTAACCCAAATGTACATGGTTTTGTGGTTATTTCTAACCCATGGAAAAGTTTACAAACAGAAAATCATAACAGAGTAGAATTCGAGCTGCTAACATAGATACACAAGCAACATAACCCTGTAAAGGTACTTAAATCGAGCACATAAAAGAACACTTAAACTAATATACACACAATAAATATAAACACACAATACATAGTACTGCTACACCGATCTGTGTAGCTATGATGTACGGTGCCGGCCAACAGACAGTTATAATGTAAAGTCTATGTGTGTGCATGAATTCAGTCTCAATGCGGTCACAGGTTTACACCGTGTCAATCATCATCACTATGGTCAGCTCTCTTCTTTTGTGCATCTGAACGAATTTATTGACAAAGTCAACACTTCAATAATTCTATTTGTAATTGAACATACACTTTTTTTTTGTAAAATGTACACGATATAATATAGAGCATGAATTTCAAATATTTTACAAATACACACATTTTTTGTGCATAGTGACAGTTTAGAACTGTGATTAAATTTCAATTGCACCATTCACTGAAAAACTGAAATCGTGAATTATACATTTAATTATTACACATTACACACCACTTTTACACATTTCAAAGATTTCCCTAATACCCTGCATTTTCCCTGTGAGGTCCAAGAGATTTGAGTTTTGGCCTGTTTTAGCTGACTGGCTGCATTCAGCTTGACCACTCTCACACTTTTGGTCTCTCCCTGCTAATTTTCTTAAGTGTGAAAAAATCTGAGATATCTAATGCTAACGTTACTGAAACAGTGGAGAGATGTTTATGAGATGTTTATGTTAACTCATAAACACACAAGAACAGTTTCCCATGCAAATTTAATCAAATAAGACCCAAACAGACAGTCTTAAAGAGTCTAGTGATTTCTTACCTAAACTCGGTGCACATAGAATCTGTGACTGGTAAAGTTAATAGTTCATTAGCGCAGCCACAGAGCCACTTCCTTTGTCTTTTTCCCAAATGAAATGCCTTCATTAGTTCTTAACACAGTCTAGTCACAAGGTTACAGATTTTGCTTCGGTTTTATCGTGCAGCGGCGGTAAAGTGCTTTAGCACGATGATTGTCAATGACAACACAAAGCCGTCTGAAGTAAGCTGTCGTGTTTACAACGGTTGCTGTAATAATTCCTCACGATCAACTACACGCATCATTCTTAAAAGTATGTACACTTGCTCAAAAAAAAAAAAACAGGGAAAACCAAAATCACACTACTAAATTAGATCTCAATGAACAAAATATTCTCTTTTCACTTACATATTTTGCATAACTAGCGAGAACAAAATAACGTGACAATGGTCAATGAAAGCCAAAATTATAAACACATTCAGGAATTACAGTAAAATCACTGTAAAAAATAAGATTTGCATAAGATCTTACAATAGAATTGAGGATTTCATCCCAATACTTCATAGCACGTGGACATCTGTAAGACCCTCTGAGAATGGTCCTCCCCAGACCACCCTTGTTGTTGCCTCTCCAGTGTACCTGTTGTCACACTTATTTGCACCAAAACAAGTGAAAATGGTTCACAATCACTTCTGCTTACTTACCGGGTTGATTGATAGTCCTAAGGGTTAACTGAATTGGTGTTGAGCTGTGATGATCAGTTGTTCCCTTCATTTTTTTGATCAGTGTATATAAATTATATTTTAAAGTTCACTTGTAGCATAGGTGCAGTGCAATAAAATGTAGTTGTATACTTCAAAGTAGACTTTTAAAAACTGTTGGGTGGAGTAGAAATGGTACACTTAAAAGTACACTGCAATAAAAATTTGCTTCAACATTAAGTGTGGTCTGCATACTTAACATCTTTTTTAGTCATGCTCTGACCCTTGACCCCTGTGACCAGAGCCTAAAATGGAAAAGCTTAGCGCAGCTTGGTATCTCACTTGTAGTAAAACTTTTAAAAAATGATGTTATTTTTTGATTACTGAACACATTGATAAGGTGAACACTAAATAGTTTGTACTTAAAGCAGATGAAGTTTTTTGTTGTTGTTTTTCATTTTTGTATCCTTTTTATATTATGTAACATTTTCACAAACATTTTTTTTTGTCTACACGTCTAAAAAATCACATCAACTAATGCATTCTAACATTGTTTTGTTCAGGGATTTCTAATTATATTTGTACTGTGTATCAAAGTGAAAATGCTTCATGTTAGACGAATGTGAGAGTACAACATATGAAGAGATTTAAAACAAAATCTAAAATCTAGTTATTTATTATGTTATCATGGTTTCATTGTGTTTTATTGTGTTAGTTATCTATATTGTTTGAGTTATTATGGCTTAAATCAAATCAAAACAACTGTAGTTTGATAGAGATTAATTGGAATGCACAATAAAAAACATGATTTTTATCTCATTTTATCTCATGTTACATATATTTTAATAATAACATATATATTCAATTGCAATAGCATTATATGATCATATATTTTGCATTACACTATGTCAATCTTATGTGCTATTCTGTTGATTTCGGGGTGATATATATTCTGGACGCAGACTGCACAGTCCTCCTTGTCAAACTACGGGGCTCTGTCTTGTGTGTTATGGGGCGGTGGCGTTGACCCCGGGTGTGGGGTGAGTGTCACAGGAGTCCCCTGCAGGAGCAGTGAAAGTAGGCTTGTTTGAGATGAACAAAATCTGCGCAGAACCGATCACCGGCGAAACCACTTTAGAAAAGTGTCCGAGTTACGTCCGCCTTGCTCTGACCTCATGCTGACGTGTGCCAAAAAACTCTCGCGACAGCGAGGCGGCTGTGTCGGATTGAGCAGTCGAGCGCAGTTGCTCTCCGCCGACTGCGCTACTCAAAAGCATGATGGGAAACGACTGACTGACGACACAGCTTCGTGCTCATTGGCTGAGAATGTCAGCTGATACTTTTTTCCCCTTAACTCTAAGAAGTCCATTACCTATAGCCTAATACGATTTACTTTTTCTATAGTGCTTAGTAATTAGGACATGTTTTATTTTTATTTTCTTGGTTTGAAGTGAAGTCCTGTTTGTTTTAATTTTCTCTTTATTGAGAGATGTGTATTCTCTTTATACATTGACATTTTTATACAACATTATTCCATTAAATAAATTAGTCAATCCATCAATACATGCATACATCTAATGTGACTGTTTTACAATTAGGCCTCATGTTTGTGTTTTTATCCGATATCTTTATTTGGATATGTCTGATTCCAGGAGTGCAATAAACAAAACCCACACATGCTCATTTCTTAATTTAGAATGTGTTGTTGTTTCATATTATTTTTTAAGAATAATTTGCAGCACACACTTTTCCTAATCATTAAACATTAATTGAAACTTACATTAAGGAGACAAACAATTGTGTAATATATTTATATGGAAAATTTGTCATGTAAAAAAGGGATAGTTCACCCAAATAACTTTTTTTTCTTTGGGTAAACTATCCCTTAAGAAGGATACACACCATTAGGTTAATCAGCTGTGCCATATCCCACTCTGAAATGTTTAACCCATAATTAGGGATAACAATGCAAATTTAGTTCAGCATCTGTGCTAATCATTTCTCATTATGGCTTTGATTATAAAAGGCGTCCACAAAGTTAACAATTGTGGCAAGATGGAGAATGTGTTATTAACACTATCAGACTCCCAGGGAGCAATAACATTAACAGTAAGCAAAGAAATTGCTGAGACAATAAAGAATGGTGAGTAAAAAAAAAGATTGGTTGCTTGATGATGGAATTAATTTTATTTTAATTGATTGAAATTAGTTTTTACAGATAACAAATATGCAGCATATATAATGCAACAAGTGAGATCTGCAGCACAGAAACAAGGTACGGCATTTTTTTAAACCATAATAACATTTAAAATGATCATGGGGAATTTTTATTTTATTTTTTATTGTGTTCTCTATGGCAGATACTACCCACTGTCCAGCATCTTTATTCTAGTGTCCCCCCCCCCACGTCCAGCATCTTTATCCCAGTGTCCCCCTCCACGTCCAGCATCTTTATCCCAGTGTCCCCCTCCACGTCCAGCATCTTTATCCCAGTGTCCCCCTCCACGTCCAGCATCTTTATCCCAGTGTCCCCTCCACGTCCAGCATCTTTATCCCAGTGTCCCCCTCCACGTCCAGCATCTCTATCCCAGTGTCCCCCTCCACATCCAGCATCTTTATCCCAGTGTCCCCCTCCACGTCCAGCATCTTTATCCCAGTGTCCCCCCCCCCACGTCCAGCATCTTTATCCCAGTGTCCCCCTCCACGTCCAGCATCTTTATCCCAGTGTCCCCCTCCACGTCCAGCATCTTTATCCCAGTGTCCCCTCCACGTCCAGCATCTTTATCCCAGTGTCCCCCTCCACGTCCAGCATCTCTATCCCAGTGTCCCCCTCCACGTCCAGCATCTCTATCCCAGTGTCCCCCTCCACGTCCAGCATCTTTATCCCAGTGTCCCCCCCCCACGTCCAGCATCTTTATCCCAGTGTCCCCCTCCACGTCCAGCATCTTTATCCCAGTGTCCCCCTCCACGTCCAGCATCTTTATCCCAGTGTCCCCCTCCACGTCCAGCATCTTTATCCCAGTGTCCCCCTCCACGTCCAGCATCTTTATCCCAGTGTCCCCCTCCACGTCCAGCATCTTTATCCCAGTGTCCCCTCCACGTCCAGCATCTTTATCCCAGTGTCCCCCTCCACGTCCAGCATCTCTATCCCAGTGTCCCCCTCCACGTCCAGCATCTCTATCCCAGTGTCCCCCTCCACGTCCAGCATCTCTATCCCAGTGTCCCCCTCCACGTCCAGCATCTTTATCCCAGTGTCCCCCCCCCACGTCCAGCATATCCCAGTGTCCCCCTCCACGTCCAGCATCTTTATCCCAGTGTCCCCCTCCACGTCCAGCATCTTTATCCCAGTGTCCCCCTCCACGTCCAGCATCTTTATCCCAGTGTCCCCCTCCACGTCCAGCATCTTTATCCCAGTGTCCCCCTCCACGTCCAGCATCTTTATCCCAGTGTCCCCCTCCACGTCCAGCATCTTTATCCCAGTGTCCCCCCCCCACGTCCAGCATCTTTATCCCAGTGTCCCCCTCCACGTCCAGCATCTTTATCCCAGTGTCCCCCTCCACGTCCAGCATCTTTATCCCAGTGTCCCCTCCACGTCCAGCATCTTTATCCCAGTGTCCCCCTCCACGTCCAGCATCTTTATCCCAGTGTCCCCTCCACGTCCAGCATCTTTATCCCAGTGTCTCCCTCCACGTCCAGCATCTTTATCCCAGTGTCCCCCCCCCACGTCCAGCATCTTTATCCCAGTGTCCCCCTCCACGTCCAGCATCTTTATCCCAGTGTCCCCCTCCACGTCCAGCATCTTTATCCCAGTGTCCCCCTCCACGTCCAGCATCTTTATCCCAGTGTCCCCCTCCACGTCCAGCATCTTTATCCGAGTGTCCCCCTCCACGTCCAGCATCTTTATCCCAGTGTCCCCCTCCACGTCCAGCATCTTTATCCCAGTGTCCCCTCCACGTCCAGCATCTTTATCCCAGTGTCCCCCTCCACGTCCAGCATCTTTATCCCAGTGTCCCCCTCCACGTCCAGCATCTTTATCCCAGTGTCCCCCTCCACGTCCAGCATCTCTATCCCAGTGTCCCCCCCCCACGTCCAGCATCTTTATCCCAGTGTCCCCCCCCCACGTCCAGCATCTTTATCCCAGTGTCCCCCTCCACGTCCAGCATCTCTATCCCAGTGTCCCCCTCCACGTCCAGCATCTTTATCCCAGTGTCCCCCTCCACGTCCAGCATCTTTATCCCAGTGTCCCCCTCCACGTCCAGCATCTTTATCCCAGTGTCCCCCTCCAGTGTTGAAACAAGGAAAATAAATCTTACACCACAATCCTCACAAACACACAATCTTCAATCCCCTTCCATGCAGTCAGAATGTCAAGAAACCCAACAAGGTATGCACAAAACAACAAAATATCACTGTATAAAGTTTATCTCTCACAATTATAAACTGTTGTTTTCATAGAATTCACACACAGGACCACACTGCTGCTGCTTGACCTCACACAAATGTACCTGCATCTTTACTATCGAAATAAAATTGTATTTTACAAAAAGCTTGAGCAAGCTTTCAAAGACCAAGGTTACAACATCAGCAATGAAAAACTGCGAAAGAAACTTGGTAACATGATAACCACCTACAAAAGGGCTAAAGACCGGTGTCGGTCAACAGGAGAGGGAAAAGTTACATGGGAGTATTACAAGGTTGGTGTGCTTTTGGTGTATCGAAATTACTGCAGAATCACTGGGTTTACATTAAAAATGTAAAAGCATCTCTATTTACATTGTTTCATATGTTTTCTCAAAGCAAATGGAAGACTTATTTGGGAAATGTGGAGTTGGGAGTGCACCATCAGGAACAATCTGCTCAACTCCTCTGTTCAACACCACCTCATCCCAGACTACAGTGCCGAAGTCCTCATTTGCACAGGCCTCCCAGGAACAGGTCCCTCCACTCCTATGCCCTCCACAGAAACACACAGAAGGAGACAAACAAGATCCTCCACATTCTGTGAAGTTTTTGAAGCGCATTCAGAGAGGAGAACAGCTGCTCTAGAGTCACTAGTGCGGCCTGACTTAGAGCGCCGAAGAAGGCTTAAAGAGAAGCGGAGAAGGGCGTTTGAAAAAAAATCTCTTACCTGCCTTGGAGAAATAGTAGAACAACTAAAAAAAATCAGTCAATCCCAAGAAATGATAATTGATATATTAAAAAATAAATTTTTACAATGTAATCCATTCCCATGTGTATCACATCATTATTATAAAGATAACAACACACAACATTCCTCCCTATGACATTGGTTGACTGACAGAATACTGTCAATCATTTGATATTAAGTGCTTAATATCATCCTGTACAATCCCATCCACTAGCTCACAAAACAGTAAAATAAAAAATATTGTTCTTAAGTTTATGGCAAGTGTCGAAGGAAGAACAAGTCAATATGTGATGTTTACAGGCGGCCACAGATTGCATCTCTATAATGTGACGCATCATTGTGAATGTGGGCTTCTGGTGGGTATGGGTCATCCTCCATATCATCTGCCTGCTGATCCTCCTCAATGTGGTCATTGGATTCCAGGCAGATGTTATGAAGAATGCAACAGGCTGTGACTGCAGAAGAAATGTTCTTAACTTTTTTCATGTGCAGACACCTGAGTCTCCTGAATTTTGATTTTTTTTGAAATTCCAAATGCATGCTCAATGACAACACGAGCAGAATTCAGTTTCCTATTGAACCATCTCTGCCTGACAGTCAAGTGGCCATTGTCTCTGTATGGCTTCATTAGCTGAAGCAAGAGAGGGTATGCAGAATCTCCAATTATATGCATCCCCTCAGGAACCAGGGAATGTGGATCTTCCTCAAGAAGTCGGCCTACCTCTGACAAACGAAATGCCCTTGAATCATGCCAGCTACCGGGGTGACCCACACTGACATGACAGAACCGCCGCTGACTGTCACAGAATCCTGTAAGTATAACAGAATAGAACTGTTTCCTATTGATGTAGGCCACAGGATTCTCACAGTGTGGTTTTACCACGGGAATGTGGCATCCATCAACTGCACAGACGGTTTTAGGAAAACCAGCTGTTTCAAATCCTAACTGGGATATATGCAGGGCTTGTCCTCTGGGCCAGGAGATGTAATGTGACAAATGTGTTATTACAAGAGAACAGAAATTATGCAGGTGTGTTGAAACTGTAGATTTGGTTATGTTAAATCTGTCTGCCACTCCTCTATAGGACTCTTGGTTGGAAACAGTCCATAGAGAGGCAAGTATACTGTTTGTCAGCGGCACCTTAGTCTGCTGTGTATTCATGTAGAAAGGACCAAGTGCATTTATAAGATCCTGCATTAGGAAGAGGAAAAATAGTTATCATATAATAAAAACATGGACACATGAATACATCTCTCGCATACGACAGCACAAGAGTTGAAACTACCCAGGGCTTAAGCCAAAAATTTAATGTACATTTTCACAAAATATGTCCCCTTAGTAATTTTTTTGTTTTTCAACAAGAGACTAGACAGTAAAGTTTGTTATGGACAATTTGATGTATTTTCATTGCATGATATTTTAATTGGGGGGAGTGGGGGATGCAGGGGGTACAGCATATTCCTAACTGGAT
>NC_136784.1:20413641-20445320 GCF_947034865.1 Barbatula barbatula | reverse complement strand
AAAAGAAAAATATCTCAAACACTGGACAGAAGCAACAGCTCAGCAAAGTAAACTTGAATGCTATCGGTCATTAAACAGAGAATATAAAGCGGCAGAATACCTCAAAAGCGTATCAGACCCTAAACTAAGAAAAGTGTTGACCATGTACAGACTCAGTGAACACAAGCTCACTGTGGAGACGGGCCGACACAGACAGACATGGACTCCAAGAGAAGAGCGACTGTGTCCACACTGCACACAGAGACAAGTGGAAACAGAGCTGCACTTCTTAACCTCGTGTCCAAAATACGGACATCAGAGAAACATTCTTCCCCCAGTTCACAAACTTCCACAAAGACTTCAACCAGTTTCAACAACAGGACAAGATCTCATACATACTGGGAGAAAAGCCCATCAGCTCAAACCTGGCGGCGAGATACGTCAAGTCCTGTCACGACAGAAGAGCAACAACCAGCACAACACACACAACACAACACAACACAACACAACACACACAACACTGACACAACACACACAACACTGACACAACACACACAACACTGACACAACACACACAAACTGACACTTATGACAGGATCCTGTCACTTTCACTAAGAACTTTTGTCAATACTTCGCACTTTTATGTCTGTATTGATGTGTACATATTGTTTCTTATATAGGATACTCTTATTTTATTTTATACAGAATGTTTATATTTAATCTTCCTGCTTTGGCAATGTAAAACACTTTTTTATCATGCCAATAAAGCTTTTTTGAATCTTGAATCTTGAATCTTGAGAGAGAGAGAGAGAGAGAGAGAGAGAGAGAGAGAGAGAGAGAGACAGAGAGAGAGAGAGAGAGAGAGAGAGACAGAGACAGAGACAGAGACAGAGACAGAGACAGAGACAGAGAGACAGAGAGACAGAGAGACAGAGAGACAGAGAGACAGAGAGACAGAGAGACAGAGAGAGAGAGAGACAGAGAGAGAGAGAGAGAGAGAGAGAGAGCCTGGTCCACTGCTGTTTTTAATCAACTAAAAGAGCTTAAGAAAGTCATTTCTAAATGATTGTTTGTTTGACTGCTAACGATTCTAAACGAGACTGTATATGTAGATTGATCCATACAGAAATCTCAAATGCACCTCTAGACCACATACCCACACTTCTTATCAAGTACACAGATGGGGTGTAACATGTTCTATCATTGATCAGACCAGTTAAATAAAAATGTGTCTGTCACGTTTATTGAAGCGTCTTGTATTGCTGTTCTGTGTCTCAACCACCAGGTGGAGTGATAGCATACATCAGGTCCTCGAGCTCGGCCTCCAGTCCAGACTCAAGTCACAGTGACTCCTCCAACAGCAGCTATCAGTCCTGCTCTCCGCCCCACGGAGCCTCGTCCAGCCGACGACAGGGCCACCCGGGCGAGACCCTTCCTGTGGCCCCTCAGTCCCGCCCACCCAGGCACTCCGGAGGGAAAGCCCGATCGCCCTCCACAGCTAAAAGTGGAATCACAAGTAAGAGACTGACCTAAAGATATGGTTTCTATTTCTTCTATTCTTTTCATGGTTATCTATTACTTAATTTACTTGAAGAATATACAGTATAGAAAACTGTGATGAATGTGTATGAACTATTGTAATAGAAACTTTTATGACATTAGCAGAACTACTTACCTTTCCATGCAATTCATACTACAACTGATTCTAAATGATCTCTCATTAAAACATGATTTATAATGAAATCCTCATTACATGCTGATTGTTATTAATATCATTATCATTAATCCTAAATATACAAGCAAGACGTAAAGGTTTATAATCTGTCACAAATCTAGATAACAAACAGTAAACTGACTGAGCGTTAAATAGACTTTATGAGGCTTCTAATGCATTTTCGTTTACTTAGTAATGGTAGGGGACACACTGATATATTAGATGTTTTATGCGTCCTGCATGTATAACTTTTCATGTTTGGTTTATGTCAATAAGTCAAATAATAAGGGAAATATGAAGTAAAATGAAGGGTCATGTCAGTCCAGAGCACTGAATCTGTGTGTGTACTCTTCAGAGATGAATGGGCTGGTGTTGCTGTGTAAAGTGTGTGGAGATGTGGCTTCAGGATTTCACTACGGCGTTCACGCCTGTGAGGGCTGTAAGGTGAGAAGATGTGTCTTCATGGAGTATTTCTAGTAGTGTTTAATGTCTGTATCTTTCACTTGCTTTATTTGGGTCACATCTACCTGGGATGTCACTTTGCTTTATTTATATCCACAAAGTCTCACTCTCACGTAGCAGCCCGACACCTGCTCGCCACACTGACCCCACGACCCCGCCACCTCTGACCCTCTCTCTCTCTCTGCTGCAGGGTTTCTTCAGGAGAAGCATTCAGCAGAACATTCACTATAAAAAGTGCCTTAAGAACGAGAGCTGTCCCATCATGCGCATCAACAGGAACCGATGCCAGCAGTGCCGGTTTAAGAAGTGTCTGCTGGTGGGCATGTCCAGAGATGGTGAGCTCCGGCTACATCCAAACATGATGATATCTTTGATTTCACAGTTTTTACGTGACACGTGACTACATACTGGATAAGATATTGGGCTAAATTATGTTCTGATGTAAACGTGACCTTAACTGGGACATTAAGAAATGTTTTATGTTGTAATTATATAACTGTTATATTAACAGTTGTACGTTGTTAAACAAAAAAGGTGGACAGATAAACGGCTGAGAAGTCGATCTTTTTTATTCCACATGGGAGTAGATCATAACTTGACTAGCTCAATATATCTAAACAGAACAAGTGAACCAAACTATATAAAAACAACAGAACTTATCATATACTGTATAAACTACATAACAATGAAATAAGAGTCACGCTTGTGCCATCCACCCATCCGAATGGATTTAGTGCAGAAAGAAAATGTCCTGACATGGTTGGAAAACCTAAACCTGAATGGTGTCAGTATGGAGTCCAACATCTGTTAAACTGAATCTGACAGTGTCTCTGCTCATCAGCTGTGCGTTTCGGCCGGATTCCCAAACGTGAGAAGCAGAGGATGCTGCTCGAGATGCAGAACGCCATGAACAACATGATGAACGATAACCATGGCAACCAGCCCCTGTCTGTTAACAACCAGACTCCGCCCCTCTCCGCCGACGGAGTGTCAATGGACAGTGGCTCCGGCCCATCCTCTCGCTCCTCCTCCACCTCCCCCCAGAGCAACCAATCTGAACCCAGCCCCGAGCTGCCGGTCTCCATGGATACGAGCTTGAGCTCAGATTCTTCCAGTGCCACCGACAGCGGAGAGGAGGAGGTCATCGGCACGGTCACCAGGGCCCATCAGGAGACGTTCATGTACAATCTAGAGCGGGTCAATGTGCCTTCAGAGGCCCCTGACAACCACGGCCATTTCACAGAGGACATTAGGAACCGCCAGATCCACGCGTCCTCAATGACCAATCAGAATTCTCTATCAAGCTGCATTGCACAAGTGCCTGAGGGCTCTAGCCAACAACACAGTAGCGTCTGCCCTGTCCAACCGGCCAACAGCAGCTCCTCCGGGCAGGCCCTGCAGAACGTGCCTTTGAGGTACCAGTACGATAAGCACGCCAATGCCACCTACAGCATCCCAACGTGTGCCAGGGCCAGCAGAATGCACCTGGTGAGTTATACGCTTCTCGAACAATGCCACTGCCATTCGTGCAGCTGAAGTTCTTGACAGTTTATCGATGTTACGTAGGTATGTCCCATGAATACATCACCTCACGTGGACCCCCAGAAGTCGGGTCACAGTATCTGGGAGGAGTTCTCCATGAGCTTCACCCCAGCCGTCAGGGAGGTGGTGGAGTTTGCCAAACGCATTCCCGGTTTCAGAGATCTGTCCGAGCATGACCAGGTCAGCCTGCTGAAGGCCGGCACCTTTGAGGTACGAAATAAAAGATCTATAAATAAACATTTACAACCCGGTTATACATCAGAAAAATCTGATGAACGAAAAGGACCTGTCAGAACGTGCATTTCTGTTTTTATAGGTGCTGGTGGTGCGTTTTACATCCCTGTTTGATGTGAAGGAGCGGACGGTTACCTTTCTGAGCGGCAGAAAGTACAGCGTAGAGGCTCTGCGCTCGATGGGTGCCGGAGATCTCCTTAACTCAATGTTTGACTTCACTGAGAAACTACAAGCTCTCAACCTCAGCGAGGAGGAGATGAGTCTCTTCACAGCCGTCGTGCTGGTGTCTGCAGGTACTCACTGCTCTGTAAGATTTAAATTGTTTGGGATGCTGAGCACGAGCAGGGCGTCTTCATTTAAAATTACATTTCTTGAGTTATTGATACATTCTGACAGATATCTGCAACAACATAGTAAAAGATTTATTGTTTAAATCCCATTATCTATTATTGAAGATCATATGAATAAATTCCCCACAGATCGTTCCGGGCTTGAGAATGTTAACTCAGTTGAAGCGCTGCAGGAGTCTCTGATTCGAGCTCTTCGGAGTCTGATCACCAAGAATCATCCCAACGAGATCGCCATCTTCACCAAACTGCTCCTGAAACTGCCCGACCTGCGCTCGCTCAACAACATGCACTCTGAGCAGCTCCTGGCCTTCAAGGTCCACCCCTGACCCCAATAACTGTAGATCACGCCCTCATCCACAACCTGAGTCTTTCCCTGTGGAGGGGCTGGAACTGAAGAAGTCATTGTACTGTTAACCATATCGCCTCCGTACTAACGCCTCTGTTCTTACGCACACCACTCGCAGACGCAAACTACAGGTTTCGTTGTAGATGCTTACGAGAGTTTGTGCGATCAAGTGGTTTGTGTGAACGTGGAGGTGCCTTGAATTTGTCTTTAGATTTATAACGTCTGTGCAATAAGTGACACGTTCACTGTTCTTGGATTGTTTGTTTTCTGATCTGCTTCAGAATTTGGCTGCGTGGTCGTATGAAAGCTGTGTGCAGATGATGGGTTATTCCCACAGCATGCATTAACATCCATTAAGCTTGAAAGAAAAATGCAACAACTGAAAATGTGGAACAAGCTGCTAATCTGAGCTTTCCGACCGAAAGACGCACAAATGTTTCACGGATAGATACAGTTTTATAGTTTCATTTTCTGTCTTAAAAATGTCTAGTAAAGTGAAAATGGTTTGGTCCGAAACATTCTGTCCTGTATTGAGTACAGATCGTAGAAGAGTACTTCAACTGTTGATATATTTATAACTAGATGAATAATAACACGTGGTTTAATGGCACAGACGTTTATAGGTACCTCGTATCGCTGAGCGCGGAGGTTTAATACTGCCAAAGGTTGCTCGACGACGGGACTGTACGCTTGCAGTGTGTTGACCGACCATTTGCAACATAAATAAAGTTTTTATCTTACAGCTGCGTAATGATGCGTCTGTCAATTAATGACACAACGTCTAATGATGCTACTAAACTAAAGAAGATATAACTGTAGGAAACATGCATTGACAAAACTATCCGTAGTAATGCTCAGGACACACCCTAGCTGACATCTGAGTTTCTGATTGGTTGGAAACTTGATGAACTTTTTGATGGTTTGGAGTAGCGGTTTTCCCTCAGATTACTGTTGTTTCCAGTTGCAGACACAAAGTGATTTATTAGTTTTTCTTCATGTATTGCTTTGAACAAGCCCAAGTACATGTTTTTGTAGAATTGTTGTTTTAGTGTCAGTACACTGCATGCTTGATCATGGCCTGTTGGATCAGACCACGAGGAGGAAATGGGAAACAGGACGTGATGTCATTGCTCTGGCAGTGCCTCACAGTGTGGACTGTACGTGGGTCAGTTGTCTGCAGATGAGTTGTCATGTAAAAACTGATGTATTAGAGTATCTTGAGTTGTGTTTGGTGTTGATGTTCTTGTGTGTCAGTGTTCAACCTGCGATTCAGCATTGTGTTGCCATATTCCAGTCTGTGTTTTGTTCTGCGAGAGCATTGCAAGATAGATAGATTTATATATATATATATATATAATGAAATGCATAGAAAATAAAAATAGAGAAAACAAATACTGAATCCTTTTGTTTTTTTGTGATATCTTGTTGTCATTTCTACATGTCAGTAAAGATAAATAATTCAAATAATTCAAAAACGTTTAAAATGAGATGCTCTCTGATAATATCCAGAAGTATATAAAGACAAACTTGTGCTTGCAAGTGCTTGAATGAACTTTAATTCGATTTTTGTTAGCCCAGAATATGGTGCTTTACTCACTATCAAAGCCAGACTAAAACAGCACTAGTACTGATGAAGTTGGTCTTCTTAAACAAGTCTTTAATTTAACAGATCGTTCTCATCATCCAATGTATTGACTTTTTGATTTATAGATGTATTGTTAAGTATTTGACACAATATAGGTTCATATTTTGCCAAATGAAATGTAAATGTCATATATTTTAATCGCAGTATTTTGTGGTGACGCCTAAATGTTCTGTCACAAGTGCAACCACAATATTGATAACAAAACACCTGAATGTGTATAAATTATCTCCTTGTCAAGGAGTACTATAAACATCCAATTTACTGCACCAGATTGCAACTAGTAACAATGCCACAACTAGAGGATGAATACTACACAAGCTGAGAAGCCAGGTAGACTGTAATCTGATAATAGTTTGTGAAGAGTTTAACCATTAAATGCAAGATTTTGAAATGTACAGGGAACTTAATAGGCAACCAGTACAGTGACTGTAGTAAAGGCCTTGTATGATAATATTTCTGTCATCTATAAGCGCTATGCCAGGTTTTGACCCACACAGCAGTGAAATATAGTGATCTATTATTGAGGCCATAAACGCATGAATAAGCTTCTTGATATGTGATGCAGAAAACATGGGCTGCAATTTTAGAATATGTCTACAGTGGAAGAAAGACACATTTAGATTTTGATTATTAAACGACAGATTACTATCTATACACGATAATGTGTGTATAAGTGACAAAAGGATGGGGCCTAAAAGTGATACTTGTGACACTCCAGTCCATACCATGTGTGACAAGATGTATTTAAAAGTAAAAAGTGATAATAACGACGTATTAGAATGGCATGATCAATGGTGCAATCAAGAGATGCACTAAGGCCTAGTAATACTAGAAGATGACTGACAGGTCTGCGCATGTGTGCCCTTTTGATGAGCGTCAAGTGGGTGTGGAAGCACAGATTACATATAATATATTATCATTTTACAGCGATATAACAATTACATTTCGAATCTCACCCATCGCAATTCAGCATTCACAACAACTGTAATTTTTTAAGCTTTATGTATTTATATTGAATACTGTATATACTTTGAATAAGGTTTATTAAAACATCTCAAAATAACACTGGATGAATATGCACACCTTACAATTTCCAACAGTTAAAGGATGAAGTATCGTGAAGTATATTAACTGCAAAGCGCTTGCATATCATTACTCTTGTCCACTTATTAGGCCATATTTGATGCGATGGGTCCAAGATAGTTGTGGACTAATGGTTAGAGAGACAGTTTTAAAACTCAAAGGTTGCAAGTTCCTTTCCCAGGCTGCAGGTTTCCAAGGCTTTATTAGGTGACACCCAACGGGAACTATGGCATACAATTCAAATATTTACATTCTAATTATAACTTTAAGTCCATTTAAATTAAAATATGTTAAAAACTTTAATTTCAAATTCAATTTCAAAATTTTTATGTTTCTAACTTAGCACTTTATACACTGATGCAGATTTAAATCTTTTGAGCAAAAACTGTTAAAACCTTTAAGCTTCTAAACTTTGTCCATGGTGACTCGTGAAATCTGTGATCCATTGACTAAAATGTCCTCATGTCGTTACTGTAAGTGAGCGTTAACTCTGGGTAACTAGCAGGAGGTTGATTAAACTTAACCTTCAAACTTGTTCTGGAACGGACATACCCAGAGTAAACAAAAGGGCAGTGAAGATATCAAGTGTAGATACATGTACACTGCGCACTGCAGGAATTGGCCGTTTAACTCTATATTGACAGAGTAGAACAATAACCTCGACTACTAAAAATCTGACTCCTTTAATAACCATACCGCTCGATGTCATGACCAGGAAATTGGGAACTATTTTCTCTAATACATTAGAAGCTGTTGCTCCTATGAAGTAAAAAAAGATCTTTTCTGAGAAGAGAAGAGGAGCGCAAATGGAAACAAACCCAATTAGAGGTTTTTAAAATTGTGGAGAGAGAGTGCAAACTGTTATTAAAAGGCACTAAAAGCATTAGAGTCTGAGCACCTCCGTAACCTCATAGAAACTAACAAAAACAATCCAAGGTTTTTATTTAGCACAGTTGCTAAATTAAGAAATAAACAGATATCATCTGACCAGGATATGCCGTCGCACATATGAAGTAGCAATGACTTCATGAATTATTTTATAGAGAAAATCGAAAACATAGGAGTCAAAATAGTAAAAACTCAACCTCCAAGTCTGTCCTATGAATTAGGACCAACTATCGCCCCAAACGAAAGGCTACAGCGTTTTTCACGCTCGTTAAAATGACAAACGACCTGCTTATAGCATCAGATAAAGGTCACATCTCACTCCTGGTCCTGCTTGACCTTAGTGCTGCGTTCGATACCGTAGACCATAACATACTTCTAGATCGCTTACACAATTATACCTGTATTGAGGGACAGGCACTACAGTGGTTTAGATCTTACTTGTCAGACAGACATCAATATGTCCATTTAAATCTAACGCAAGTAAATTATGGATTACCTCAGGGATCGGTTCTGGGACCCGTGCTGTTCTCCATATACATGCTGCCCCTCGGAAACATTATTAAAAAACATGGAATTAGCTTCCATTGCTATGCAGATGATACTCAGCTATATATCTCATCAAGACCAGATGATTCCTCCCAGCTATCCAAATTATCAGAGAGCATCAAAGATATAAAACATTGGATGACCTGTAATTTCCTTCTTTTAAATTCTAATAAAACAGAAATATTACTTATCGGACCAAAGACACGTAAACCGAATATTTCTGATTATAAACTGCAAGTTGAAGGATATACTGTTACTCCAACTAATACTGTAACGTTATATTAGACAGCAACCTGTCATTTCAAAATCACATCTCAAATGTCACAAAAACAGCCTTTTTCCACCTAAGAAATGTTGCCAAATGATTAAATATTCTATGTGTTGCCGACGCGGAGAAGCTTATTCATGCATTTATGACCTCAAGACTTGACTACTGTAATGTGCTACTTAGTGTTTGTCCTTCATCATCAATAAACAAACTACAGTTAGTTCAGAAAATACCATCACATAACCCCAATGTTATCAACCCTTCACTGGCTTCACATTAAGTATCGTATTGACTTTAAAGTTCTTTTAATCCCTTATAAAGCCTTAAAGGGTTTAGCCCCTACCTACCTAACAGAGCTTCTATCACACTACAACCCATCACGCTCTCTAAGATCTCAAAACGCAGGACTTTTGATAATACCTAGAATAACTAAATCCTCCAAAGGGGGTCGAGCTTTCTCATACGTAGCACCTAAACTCTGGAATAACCTTCCTGATATTATTCCAGGATCAGACACACTCGCCCAATTTAAATCTAGATTAAAGACACATCTTTACAGCCAAACATTCACTTCATGCTAAATATGCAAAAAAAAAGACACCGGGTGATGCTGACATTAGATATTATTTACTAGAATCATTTAACTTCTTATATTACAGTTTTTCTCAAATGCTAAAACACATTTCACAAACGTTTCCTCCATGTTCCCCAATGTCTAAACACAATACCCTTTTCTAAAGCTACATAAACACAACCACACCTTCTCACTTCAAAACTCAAACTTTCACACCAAAAGAGCAGCTCGAAGCTTTCAAAAATGTAAACACTATACACATCATTACACACAACAGCAAAAAAATTGAAAACACAATGCTCAATTTGTGAGAAGGTTCTTTGTTTCATAACTACCAATGCATATTTTTAGAAACTTTACAGTAATGGATCTTAGATCTCTGCAGAGCATTAGGCATTTAGATTTGTGAGTTTCATATGAAGAGTATAAATCTATAGTAAATTCTGCATGTACACTACTGTAACACAAATCAATCCAAAAACTGAATCTATTGCACACAACAGTACTCTTGAAAACATGATCAGGGTGTGAAGTTTTTTTATTTACTTTATTCACACCACACACACACCACAATCACTGTGCTGCATCATGTCGCTGAGCTGCATCGGGCCACATCCCCTCATCCACATCGCAGGCTATATTGTCTCTTGCCAGGCACTGCGGGAAAAACGCCCTGGAATGGCGAATCCATCCATGGAGGGCCTCCACTGGGATGTCAACACAGGCCAGCTCCATTGCCCTTAGGAGGTTCTATCTAGTGTATGGTTGTCTGTCATAAACCTTCCATCTCCACGATGAGAAGAGCTCCTCTATAGGATTCAGGAAAGCGGAGTATGGTGGCAGACAGACGTTTAAAAGGTGGTTACTGTACAAACCACTCTCTGATTTGGTTTGTTCTGTGGAAGCTTACATTGTCCCAAATGATCACATAAATGTGATGGGCGGTCCAGGAGGATGTCTTTTAGCTCCTCTAGGAAGGTGAGGAGACGTTGGATGTTGTAAGACCCAAAGGACAGAATGCCGGTGGACAAGCCCCTCCAAACCCATGGCCGCACAAAGAGTGCTATTACCCCCTATTGTGGCCAAGCTGACATCAATGCTCGCAAAGTTGACATTATCGGCAGTGACTTTGTCTCTGATCTCCCGGAGTCTGATGAGGTTGTTCTCACGAACCATATCCAAAATGAGGGTTTCTTGTGCCGCTGTAAATATGGCAACCCTCCCACCTCGATGTGGCATTCTTTCAACTCTAAAGAAAGAAACGTGTGGTCAATTGACATGTTTTACAAATACAGTAACAACTTATTTGAAACAAATAGACTACTTTCATAGGCTTGTAAATTGTATTGTGACAAAGAAAGCAATAGAGTACAATACCTGTTGTGTTGTCTGAATGCCCTGATAATGGTGGCCACGGTGAACCTACTCAGGTTTGGACGGACACTTAGTCCTGCTTCAGCCATTGTCATGCCATGGACAATGACATGGTCAATGACTGTTGCTTGCATCTTGTCTTTAATGATGGTGCGAGGTTGTCTTGCTCTCCCTCCTGGACCTTCTCCTCTCCCTTGTTGGCCTGCTCCTCTTCTTCCATAGCCAGCTCTTCTCCCTCCTCTGACTCAAATCTTCAGCAAACTGTGCCCTCTGAACTTGCTTTTATGCATGTGGTCACAGCATTGGCAACAAGTGTCTTAAATTTGAGTCGTTGTGTGTAATGAATGGTGCCAGGTGTGTTCATTGTGTTCAAATATTGCTGACTGTGGCAATCATTTTGCATCACATGAGCTTTCATCTGAGAATATGAGCAGAGTTATTTTGCAACTTGTGTTTTAACAAGGAAAAATGTGTTAAGATTTATGAGAACGGAGGATTGTGTTTTGTGAATTGTGTCTTCATGTGAAATGTGTTTATGATATTGGAAAATGATGGCTATATTTAGTAAATGTGTTTAGACAACTGGACATTTGGTTTAGAGGATTGGCTTTTGAGTTTTAGCATTTGAGAAAAACTGTAACACCATGCAATGTGTTTGACCTCTTTTGTGTTTTTCGTTTTTTATAGCCACATTACAAGAGAAAGACTGGATTACAGATGATATGTACAGTACACACAGTCACAAAATAACAAAATCAAGTTGTGAAAGATTCAACATATCACCCGCCATTTTGTGATTATTTAATACAAAATCCAATTTCATTGGGAATATATCAACATGTATTACCTTTGTGGATAAAAAAATATGAAAATAGATCTGAATGCAGAACATGGATAATTCAGCAGCACATTTAGACTTTCCTGTAGCTCAGTGGTTTGAGCGGCTGCCACAATGCCAAGGTCATGGGTTTGATCCCAAAGGATTACACATAAACGAATGTAAAGTACAATGCGATGGAAGTCACTTTGGATAAAAGCATCTGCCAAATACATAAATGTAAATTTGCACTAATTGCACAAATCATATTGCTGCTGGATTGTGTAGAGTAACACTATTCTTGAACAATACATAGAGAACATAAGCTTTTTGAAAAGAGTAGAGCACAGCGTTTTTTATGTTGCTGGCCAACAATCGACTGTCAGTCAAGGAATAGTTGCTGTTAACTGATATATTAGCAGAAACTTTAAAACACTGACCTTGCTCGGTTACGGAGCCCCGCCTTTCCATTCATTCGATTGGACATGAATAAAAAGGTGAGGTCAAATGCTTTTCTGCTCAGAGTCGGTTTTTGGGGTAGATTCTTTAATCTTGAAGTGATACTTCACACAAAAATGAAGATTCTGTCATCATTTACACACCTTCAGGTTTTTTCTATCGGTTAAAATTGCTTTGCGGACCACATACTTTTGGAAGAATCAATGGAGGGTGAGATCAGTTTGGTTCCTGACATTTCATCCAAATATCCTTAACAGTTTTACTCGCTATACCATTATTCCTATTTCTGCTAGTTCCTTTTTCACTTATCTCTTCTCTAAAGTTCACATGAACCTCCTCTCATAATGTTGTCATATTGTTATATCAATTATCTGAAAACTGCATTCGGGTAAAAAATATCATTTGAACAAAATGTGCTCGAAACTTTTGCATGATTAGCAATCTTTTTCCCCCTCATCTCTTGAACAGCTTTCAACAGCCCAGTTTTGTAAACCTTGAAATAAACAGGAGCAGACCCACAGTGACCGTAACAAAGGTACTTTTATTTGAATAAATGAACAGCTGTAGCACACACTCCTTAACGGTAACGACGCAGCTGCAGGGTGTTGCGTCTCTTCCAGGCCGCGCGACGAGAGCCGCCGATGGTGAGGTGGAACTTGTGGCCCTTGCCCAGCCCTCGGCTCTTCTTGCCTGCAGATGTGAGACCGCGCATTTCCCTGTGCTTGTGCACAGCCTTGGTGATCCATTGGGTGTCGGGGTTGCGTCTGATGGCTTTGTGGAAGGTGTCGATGAGGATCACCTCAAAGAACTTGTATGTGGAGTCTTCACCCACCCAGTAGGAGTTGAGCACCCGCAGACCTCCGCAATGACGGCCAGCACGCTCCTAACAACAACAACAGGAACGGAGCACTTACAAACCAGCACAACATAACCAGAATAAAAAAGGATGTGGGACATTTTGAAATCAATTACATGTCAATGTAAAAACTGGGATTTACAAACAGATTGTTAACATATATTGACTACGTGAATGAAAATAAGTTCGTGGCCATCTGTGTTGAGTGCATAAGACAAGCGTCACACTTTAACTAGTTTATGAAGGTAATGACTTCATATGTTCACCGTTTCTGCATCGTAATTTCACACTAGCAGTTTTCTAGACAGTAGAGTTGTCTTAAGTACCACATCACTCAAGCTAGACACTACAAGTCAAATCAGCATAGTGTATAGTGCTTTTACTGAAGACAGCAGGTCACGAGAACCTCATTAGACCCTCCATCAGAACTCTCTTGTGATCGACAACAAACCTCTGAAAACAGCGACAGCAGTTCATGTGGTGAAAAGAACTTAACTTCTTAAAATTGGGCCCATATGTGTTTTGCATTCCTTCACAGATTCTGCAGTACAACAACCGATGAGCTATATTCATATCTGTTCAAAATGTGCAGCTTTAAAAACCTGTTTTAATGTTTCATCGCCTTTTGTCATATTGTCAGGTTAAAAGGACGCATGTGTTTCAAATTGTTATTTTTTGTACACAGAACATGATGTTTTAGGAAATTGGGAGCAGAACGGCAACAGTGCCCATTCCCTTCTATTGTATGGACACAAAACTAGTGCAAGTCAATAGGTGCCATCTCCGTTCTCCCACAACACAAAAGATGTTCTATAGCTGTAACATGCCGGTGTTGCAGTTTCTTCTATAATAACCTTCTGTACAAGCAGTTATTGCGTTCAGTTCATCAAACAGTGACACAGAACACACAAAAACCATGACAGATCAGAAGCGGACATGTGAACGTAATGCGGTGACAGTGTTCAAGTACCTCAGCAACTGACTGCAGACTGCGCGCAAACTTGATCTGGTTAACACCGTGGTGCACGGGCTTGCCATAGGTGGCACCTTTGGGCACGGGGCGCTTTCGGCCTCCACGGCGCACACGTATACGGTAGATGACGTAGCCTGTTTGGATGAAAGCACAAATACTGTAAGAAACTAGGAAGCGAAAGTTACAGTAATGAACATTAAAGTAAATTCCCTCAAAAACTTCAGTTTATGTTAAGACTGTCAGCACTTCAACTACAGATCACCCTCATCCAGAACTGCATACTTGCACACTATTTAATCCAGTGTGTACTTCCAGACGCAGGACAAGTGTTTGTGTGGAGGAGATGGGCTGGCGGTCTCATCACTCACCCTGTTTGGCCTTGTATCCCAGTCTGCGGGCTTTATCGGGTCTGGTGGGTCTAGGAGCCCGATGGAGAGAAGACAGCTGACGGTACTGCCAACACCGCACGCGAAGCAGAAACCTCATCACATCAGACTGCTTCTTCCTCCATAACTCCTGCATGTACTTGTACGCTCCCATGATGCCTCACCTGTCACAACACACATTGCACTGTCTTGAGCGAAACAATCACAACTGAAGGGAATTAATAACGTCAATAAGATGACAAATCAAACATGGGGAGATAAGTGACACGTGTTTTTACAGGCGTAGTGCCAGTCGCTGGTCAAACACACGTTATAGTTCACGGAATGTTTAGCCACGACAGATCAACTGCTTTAAACACGCGACAAAGCAACACACAACTCTATATATAACCGTATTGACTGACGCACACAACACAACAACAGGATCTATATAACATGCACGCGAGGGTAAGACATTAGCACTCAATCTCTCACTGAGCGCTCAAATCAACGCAAAAGTCATTGTGACGCAAAAGCGCGACATCATTGGATCACTAAAGCATTCTGACGCATAAGTGTGAATTCTGTGGCTCGGATGACTTTATATCATGAGCGATATTTCATGGATTCAAGATTCAGAAAACGGAAAAGGTCTCGCTTACTTGATGGCGTACTAACCGGAAAGAGAGAAGCTAGTTACCCACAATGCTTTAAAAGAACGCGACGGCGGCTTCCCCATCCGCTGGCAAAGAACTGTGGGAAATGTAGTTCTGTGCTGGTAAAGTTGATCAGAGTGTGTAACAAAGCAGAAAACAACATGTCACACACTTGCTGAGAACATTTGTCAATCTGAGCCACAGAACGCGATGTTATTGTGTTATTCACAAGCTTTGCTCTGGGATGAGACCGAGCGGATGTGACGTGTGATAACGGCGCCGTTCGCGCACAGAGATGTTAAAAGACTTTCTGATATTTTGACGTTTACTACTAGTCGTAGTTGTCTCTTTAATGCCACTGGACTGAGGTAAGACACTAGTTGTTACGTTATTTAACTTACTCATAAATGTCATTTACGCAGGTTTTGTCTGGAGAACAGTTGGTTCTTTTCTTTCTGTTGACTTAAATAAAACATTGTGCGATTGAATGTAATACACGTATGATTTGATACGTTAGGTTCTTTTACACAAACTGAATACAGAATACAGTGAATGCAGTCATGTGCATTTTATTTACTCATAACAGAACTAACCTACCAGAATCTGTCAATCTATTGTTTGTCTTTGCAAGGTAATGCGAACATGATATTGGATTTGACTTCCTGTGAAATGAGTTGTGTGTGTGTGTGTGTGTGTGTGTGTGTGTGTTGCAGTGATGGGTAAGGGCTGTAAGGTGGTGGTTTGTGGTATGACGTCAGTGGGGAAAACTGCGATCCTGGAGCAGCTGCTGTATGGTACTCACACTGCAGGTACACAACTGTCATTGAAAAGTGTGTGTAGAACAAATAAAGCCATACTTCTATAGTTCACCAAATATACCCGCCCCAGTTTACTTGTCTTTGTTCTGCTAAACACAAAGGAAGATATTTGTAAGAATGTCAGTAAGCAAACAGATCTCATCCCCCATTGACTCCCATAGTATTTATTTTCACTGACATTTTACCAAGGATGTGTTGAGTCTCGATGTCCATTAAACAGGACTTTTTGTTTCAGGTGCAGAAACCAGTGACACTCAAGAGGACATATATGTGGCGTCTGTTGAGACGGATCGTGGCGTGAGGGAGCAGCTACGTCTCTATGACACGCGAGGGCTGCGTGATGCTCTGGATTTACCAAAACACTTGTTCTCTGTGGCTGACGGTTTTGTGTTGGTCTACAGCGTGGACAGTCTGGACTCCTTCAAAAAAGTCGAGCTCCTGAAGAAAGAAATTGACAAGTCGCGAGACAAAAAAGAGGCAAAAGAACAGCGTTTTTCAAGCATTAGACTTCCTCTCGTTTCACCAGAATGCTGCTGACCGTGTTTGTGTGTGCAGGTGATGGTGATGGTGTTGGGGAATAAGTGTGACCTGCGGGAGCGTCGGCAGGTGGATCAGGAGGCGGCGCAGCAGTGGGCTCGTGGGGAGAAAGTCAAACTGTGGGAGGTGAGCGTGACGGAGAGAAGCTCTTTGATCGAACCCTTCACCAGCCTTACCAGCCGCCTCACGCAGCCTCAGAGTAAATCCTCTTTCCCTCTGCCCGGCCGCAAGAGCAAAGGAACGCCCTCCAATGACATCTGAACACCCAACGTTAGCAGCGGCTGTATTTCTAGTCATGAAGGAGGCCAAGAAAAAGAGTAGTATAGACGAATTGTATTATACTGTAACATTTGATTGAACCTTAGTATTTTTGCTCATAATATTGCATATATTTTTATATTTAGCCCGAAAAGGGCAATGTCAGCGAAACTGATCCAGGTTTAGACATTGTTCATACATTACCCCTAAAGTTCTCATTTGCAAAATGCTAAATTTCTGTAGATACATTCGTATGTTTACTTTTTGTATTTATTTGTAACTATTTTTCTCCATAATGATTTAAACTACTTTTGTATAGTAAAGTTTGGGGTTTAAATGAACAGTTTAATTAAAGTCATTTTGATGGATTACTTTAAATAAAGTTCATTTAACTAAGTTCAGGAGGAGCATGATCATGCAATCCGACCAATTGGAATGGAGAAGTGACGCTCTGGTATCTATCCCAGGTAAAGGGGGAGAGGTAAAGTGAAGAAAGAGGAATGTTCAAAGAATATCAGTGTCTGCATTTTATTTACAAAGTCAAAAACTTACTGTATAAAATGACAATAAAATGGGAACTAACTGTACTCTGATTATGAGTTTTTTATAATGTAACGTATTTTGCAATTTAACAAATGATTTTTGGAATGTGATTCAGATAACCAGTGATCAGTTATCACTCAGATATGTGTGTATGATAACATTACATCATCCAGTCGTGTCCAAGACCAACGACAACCATCTACAGTAATAATGATGATGATGATATTAAGTTTTGTGTTGTTTAAATAGCTGAACTGTACTAACTAGAGAATATAAATGTTGGCTGTGAGTAAAACAAATTACTTTTCATTTATTAAGAGGTGAATGTGCACATCATGATGTTAGTAAACATTCAAATGGATATGAAAGATGATTGTGTTTTATGCACTACGTGATCGGTGAGGCTAGTAAGCAAATAAACAAACGGTTTTTGTGTGCTTATTTTTAAGCGGTTAAATGCAGGTATTAAGTGCCCAACCAAATTTTTACTGTATATTATTAAGGTTAAGGATAATGTTTCGTATCACAACACCAAACATTTTTAAATAAATATCCCACAAGAACAACGAGAGAATTGAATAGAGTATTATTCAGACACAATGCCTGAATCCCAGCTGAACAAAACCATGTTGTGATGTGAAGAGCTCAGTTAGTGTTGGGCGACATACTAAATATCTCTTTCTAAAGTTGACAGTCCTTCAAATGGGATTCAATATTTTTGCTTTTGCTCGGAAATATGTGATTTTCCAACTCAAAGGTGAAATTTAAAGGAAAATGTTAAACGCAAATCTGCGTAGATGCATCGAGCGCTTACTATTTATGAAATGATGCGCAAGGCGATGAGATTTGTCGTGTTATTACAATTCTCCTCTAGCAAACCTTGCGAACAATGGTTATGTTTTTTTAAAATGAAACAAGATTTGACACATCACCCAGCTCTACTATCAGCATTGGCAGGAAAGAGAAACTGTGTACACCAATGAAAACTTTAATATTGGTATGGAAAACATGTGAAAGAATCTTATTGTAGGCTCATGCTGTTATTTTATTTGACAAGAATGAAGACACTTCAACTAAAATTCATTTACAACAGGAAGACAAAGAAAGCACTTCTGTCAAAACAATGATGCTACTTGAGCCAAAGCAACAACAACAACAACAATCAAAAAGTGTTTAAAAATAAGACCAAAAAAAAGTTAATTCCATCATAAAATGCACCCTGTATCTCTAGCCCTCCCCGTCCCGTCCCACCGACTGACGGTTCCACTCAGCTCCAGTGAATTATGTGGCGTAACGTTTGGTCCACTGTTTGGCTATCCTGTCGTGTTCTGGTCTGTTGGTTGTGTATTGTGTGGCGATGCTTCCTACCAGAGGATCAGCTGGAAGAAACACACGTCAGGTTTAAAAACACACTTTCAGAAACATAGCGGCGGCGTGTTTGTCTGCACAGGCATCTGCTACATTGACAACACTTTGGGATTTCGTCAAGCCCTTCATAGTCACACAAGGGTGCAAAATTTTCAGATCCAATCTTCATTAAAAAACTGAAATCTGGACTGCATAAGACTCGCTGACCAAAAGTGCAAATCTTTTAAAAATGATTGAAAGAATAAAATATAGATACAAATTTTAATAACCAATCTTGTCTCCATATTATGTCTCTTTTGTTGTATATGCATAGCAGTTTGTTGTTTGCAATCATTTATACATGTTACGATGGCAAATATTGGGAGAATGAACGCTCTTAAGCCGTTTTATTGGAATAAGCTTCCCTCTCAGCGTGGGTTTACTTCAAACTGAAAGTTGCTCAGGACTGCCACTATGGGGCGAAAAAGAAAATCGCTAAAAAAATGTTATGTCAATATACTATTTCATGATGTATGAAGTAGTTGATAATGTTTAAGATAACAGCCGCATTTCAATGGATTACAGTAAAACAAAGGGCGTTTTCACATGCTGTTATGTACTGAAGCTTTGGAAACAAAACTAACGGTTCAAAAACAAATGTATAAAAGTGAAGCGAGCCATGTTATGCATTTTGCCACTGCCTCCCGCGTCGTTGTTACTAGAGACAGGGTAAACAGCTGAAGGCGGTTCGGACCCCCCAAAAAATGATACGAATGCAGTTCAGAGGGGGCAGTGAACTAAACGTGTAACCAACCCAAGACTCACGATCAGTTTTTCATATCAAGCACATAGAATTTCTTCTCTCAGATTGTACAGCAGTGCATCTCGATCATACAGAATAAAAACTTCAGGCGTATAAAAGATTTGCGCTGTAATTGAATGTATGCAGTATTATACATGAGCATGAAGTGTCTGTATACATGCTCACACCTGTAACTGCGTCTCATATGATCTAGGTCAAACATGTTGAGCTTCAGCACACGGACGAACACCGCAGCTTCAACCTTCGACCAGCAGATGGAACGAGTGAAATTGACTCTAGCTGTGTCTCTTACCGGGGTTACAGTCTGTGAGCAGCGAGCAGATGGAAAGCAGAACTTTAGAGATGGTGAGCGCTGGACTCCAGTTATCTTTTAAGATGTCTAGACAGATCACACCCTGACTGTTGATGTTGCAGTGATAGATTCTGGTGCGAAACGTCACCTGAGAGAACAAAACACAGAATTTCTTTCAATCCCGGATCCTTGAACACTCCACCAGAGATTGTTTGGCCCTGTGAGACATGATGCACATGTAGTGACTGACCTTGGGTGGTTTGAAGGGATAATCTGGGGTGAACGCGATGTCTAAGAAGAAAACTCCTCCCTCATACACTGAACCTGGAGGACCCAGAATAGTGGATCTCCACTCGTAGATGTTGTCTCCTTTAGGGCCGGCGCTGAAAACAATAAATACAGCCGTCACAATCTCAGATTGACACGACACCATGGCCAAAAGAATTGAATGATTTTATCACAATATCTATTGAAATACAATCATGATATCAGTCAAAATGTCCCTTTTGTTTTGTAGTAAAACTGCAGCTACACAAGTGGTCATCACTCTGGCAAAAAAAGCACTTGGTGGTCACCACACACCACGGTTCATTTTCAGAAGAGGAGGAACACGTGAGCAGCGAGACTTCACCACAAACTCTTCCTGTGTCACAGTCTAAGTGTAACGCTCACACCACCCCGTGTCATTTCCACCCACACACCTTTGTGTTTCACAACACAACCGTCTCAAAACACACACACACGGAGGAAGTGATGTGATGCGGTCAGTAACACACTGATGAATCTTTCTCCCAACACACACTCATCTTAAAGTGCTCTTTCACTGGATGACTGAAGCCAAAATCTCAAACAAACATACATTGGCAAGTGAAGATCTGTTATACATGATACAATATTGAAGAAAACTAAAAACTTGCTAAAGACACAGCATATTATACACAATATGATCAATTTAAACCACTGCATTTTCTTTATCTTCTTCTAAAAATACATTTCGTTGCACTGTACTTGTATGTGTGTGTGTGTGTGTGTGTGTGTGTGTGTGTGTAATGACAATAAATTGAATCCAAATTCAATGCATACGAGCGCAATATATGCACATCCACAGGAATAGTCAGGGGGAGAGGTGTTCTGTGTCAAATCATTTAAACATTAACATCAGGACTGAAGGAGATAACAGATAAATGTTGTTCAACAGACCTAAAACTGAAGAGATTAACACCGAATGAGCTCAATTCAATGATCGCTAAAATGTTTGTGTTTTTCTTTCTGTGTTGGTTTGATGGACCGACGCTGCTCAACACTCAAACACCTGAAGGCCTGTTGCACAAAGCGAGATGAACAAACACCAGGTTGCCGGTTTTGGGTCGACAAAAACCAGACGAACCCAACCTGTGTCCTGCATCACAAAGACGGTTTGGGTTTTTACTCTGAGTATGCTCGAACTAAACGTGAACTTACCAGAGTTTGATAAATATTTATTAACTAATCTTAAACAGCATTTAAATGAATATGACTATTCCTTTGAAAAAACTTTTATATATATAATGCATTTTAAAGTTAAGTATAAATATCTTTGGATCTTATTGTAAACCTATATAGTCTTATTAAATTCAGTTGATTTTGCATAGATAAAGTCAGTCGCTGCCTTCTCAAACTTTCCCTGCAGCCGTGTTTATTCCGGCCTTTAATTGAGTTTCAATTCATGACATTTTTTCATAATGATCTCGTCATCTTCAGCAGAAAAGATACTTTGGCGCTGATAATTGTCAATCAAACTGATGATGCTTTCCATGGTCCGTGCGATTGGCTGTTTGCCGCACGCGTCATGCGTTCAGGTGCCTCACAAACCGAGTTAACAGAGAACGTTGTGCTACAGATGAACCGGATCTAAACCAGCTTGGGTTGGTCTGGTTTTGTCAAATCAAACTTGCTCTGCAACTCCGTGTTTGGATTCGCACCCACACACACAAACAATCTGCTTGACACGACGCACCACCACCGCTTCCAGACACTCCATCACATGCCAAAGCCTCACAACAAACAACAATATACAACCATGATGTGCTGTAAAACACAATCTTATCTCCATAACGAAAGGCCGGAGAGGCATCTAAACCCCCTGAGAGGACGGACACCAGCAAGCCCTGATTCAATCACAACTTAACAAGAGGAAAGAGATCCCCGGGTTACGGGTCTCTGCTGTCCCCACAGCTCTCCATGAACACGTCACATAACAAGACAAACGACTCATATCAACATCAGACTGCAAACCAGAGAACACATACAGAGATCAGTTATTCAAGAACTCAATAAAGTGTGAGGAGGTTCTCTTCACCTGCAGTTTGGAGGAGGGTCCAACATGATATCAGCCAACTCTTTCTGAATCCTAAAAGACGACAGAATCAAAAGAGTTTATAGAACATCTAAACACCATCAATTGTGTTCATTACACATCTGCATTCAGTGCTGGTCCGACATCATGAGTTGTTGTTTGGCCCGCTGACCTTTTCAGAGTTCTTGTACAATTGCGATATTTATTTCATGTAGCATCAATGTTTTGGTGTATATTTAGCTCAAGTAATTGTTGAGCTTATATGGTTCATTATGATATACCGGGATATTGCAAATAAACTAAAACTGGACAAAATTCTGCCTGGAATATATGTTTAAAGGATGAAGGGATGATGAAGCGATGATAGTGACTACGTCTGGATCTTGGTTGGTGAGGACATAATTAGCCATAAAACAAATCAAATGTACACTTCTGAAGTCTTGGACAACTTTGTTTTAGTTACCGTTGTGTTAAACGGTTGCTTTGAGCTGAGTGTTTTGCCAGTACTGTACCTCGCTCCTCTGCGTACGAGTAATAATAAATGTGTCGATTTGATCGTTTTTGCGATGGTAAAATGATTTTCATATTCAGCATGTTAAACTTCATCAATAATGTCATGTTTCAAGCAAAACAACTCTTTTTAAATTGCCATCTACGAGATGTAAGCAGTGCTGCTAATGATATCCCACAATCCTGTGCGTGCGTTTCAGAGAATAGAGCAGATGAAGTGAATCAATGCCATTGTTTTTTATGATTAGGTGTAAACGCTGACGGATCTCTCAGGGGCTGAAGCTCAAGTGGAAGGATTGATCATCAACTGGAGGTCCGTCTCAGAAGTGTGTGTGTTTAGGACACAGACTCCTGCTGGGGTATTCTCACCTCTTAGCGCTGGTGGACAGGAGTTTGGAGGTCTTGCTCATGTTCACTCTGTTCTCTTTCTTTCTTGCGGGCGTGTCTTTGTCCTGCTGATGGCCGGAGGACGATGAGGAGGAGGATGATGACGAGGATGAGCTGGCACGCGAGTCCTCATCCGACATGCTCCCGATCTGCAGACAAACACAATCAATGTATCAGTCGGTCGCTGTAACGTTAGTGTAACGCTTAAACAATGTAACGCGGTCCTGATGCAATTAAGTGTTGGACATTAATAGATGTAACGCAAAGTATCGACGACCTTTAACTCCACATGAACGCGACGCGATCCCCGCGCGACATTACGACACGCTCTACCCTCAAACACCAGCAAAGTCGCGTCTACACGATCAAACGTGAATGTAAAGTCACGAGACAAACACGCATCTCGCTAAAGTCACGAGACAAACCCGCATCTCGCTAAAGTCACGAGACAAACACGCATCTCGCTAAAGTCACGAGACAAACACGCATCTCGCTAAAGTCACGAGACAAACACGCATCTCGCTAAAGTCACGAGACAAACACGCATCTCGCTAAAGTCACGAGACAAACACGCATCTCGCTAAAGTCACGAGACAAACACGCATCTCGCTAAAGTCACGAGACAAACACGCATCTCGCTAAAGTCACGAGACAAACACGCATCTCGCTAAAGTCACGAGACAAACCCGCATCTCGCTAAAGTCACGAGACAAACACGCATCTCGCTAAAGTCACGAGACAAACACGCATCTCGCTAAAGTCACGAGACAAACACGCATCTCGCTAAAGTCACGAGACAAACACGCATCTCGCTAAAGTCACGAGACAAACCCGCATCTCGCTAAAGTCACGAGACAAACACGCATCTCGCTAAAGTCACGAGACAAACACGCATCTCGCTAAAGTCACGAGACAAACACGCATCTCGCTAAAGTCACGAGACAAACCCGCATCTCGCTAAAGTCACGAGACAAACCCGCATCTCGCTAAAGTCACGAGACAAACCCGCATCTCGCTAAAGTCACGAGACAAACCCGCATCTCGCTAAAGTCACGAGACAAACCCGCATCTCGCTAAAGTCACGAGACAAACACGCATCTCGCTAAAGTCACGAGACAAACCCGCATCTCGCTAAAGTCACGAGACAAACACGCATCTCGCTAAAGTCACGAGACAAACACGCATCTCGCTAAAGTCACGAGACAAACACGCATCTCGCTAAAGTCACGAGACAAACACGCATCTCGCTAAAGTCACGAGACAAACACGCATCTCGCTAAAGTCACGAGACAAACACGCATCTCGCTAAAGTCACGAGACAAACACGCATCTCGCTAAAGTCACGAGACAAACACGCATCTCGCTAAAGTCACGAGACAAACACGCATCTCGCTAAAGTCACGAGACAAACACGCATCTCGCTAAAGTCACGAGACAAACCCGCATCTCGCTAAAGTCACGAGACAAACACGCATCTCGCTAAAGTCACGAGACAAACACGCATCTCGCTAAAGTCACGAGACAAACCCGCATCTCGCTAAAGTCACGAGACAAACCCGCATCTCGCTAAAGTCACGAGACAAACCCGCATCTCGCTAAAGTCACGAGACAAACACGCATCTCGCTAAAGTCACGAGACAAACACGCATCTCGCTAAAGTCACGAGACAAACCCGCATCTCGCTAAAGTCACGAGACAAACCCGCATCTCGCTAAAGTCACGAGACAAACCCGCATCTCGCTAAAGTCACGAGACAAACCCGCATCTCGCTAAAGTCACGAGACAAACACGCATCTCGCTAAAGTCACGAGACAAACACGCATCTCGCTAAAGTCACGAGACAAACACGCATCTCGCTAAAGTCACGAGACAAACACGCATCTCGCTAAAGTCACGAGACAAACACGCATCTCGCTAAAGTCACGAGACAAACACGCATCTCGCTAAAGTCACGAGACAAACCCGCATCTCGCTAAAGTCACGAGACAAACCCGCATCTCGCTAAAGTCACGAGACAAACACGCATCTCGCTAAAGTCACGAGACAAACACGCATCTCGCTAAAGTCACGAGACAAACCCGCATCTCGCTAAAGTCACGAGACAAACCCGCATCTCGCTAAAGTCACGAGACAAACCCGCATCTCGCTAAAGTCACGAGACAAACCCGCATCTCGCTAAAGTCACGAGACAAACACGCATCTCGCTAAAGTCACGAGACAAACACGCATCTCGCTAAAGTCACGAGACAAACACGCATCTCGCTAAAGTCACGAGACAAACACGCATCTCGCTAAAGTCACGAGACAAACACGCATCTCGCTAAAGTCACGAGACAAACACGCATCTCACTAAAGTCACGAGACAAACACGCATCTCACTAAAGTCACGAGACAAACACGCATCTCACTAAAGTCACGAGACAAACACGCATCTCACTAAAGTCACGAGACAAACACGCATCTCACTAAAGTCACGAGCGACAGATGGATGCGGTAAACGAGTCTGAGATCGATCAGTCCGTCGTTTAATATCGACACGTGAAGAGTTTTAACGCACAGCACGTGCGCGACAGTGTTCAGAATGACTTATCGTCGCGTTGTTTGGTAAATGAAAGGTTTTAAAGGCTCGTGTACCTCTCTTTGTGTCCGTGGACGCGCGTGTCTCTCAGAGCGGAAGTGCAGTCGCGCGCGCGCACACACTCACATGCACGCCCACACTTTCACAAACACGTATTACTTCATTTAAATTCAACTTAAATGTTTCATTTATGTCAAAGTGGTGATAACCTGAAACTAAACTTCTGGACCAGTATAGATAAACAATAATCCAAATATCACCGTGTAAAAAAATGAATTCACGACCAACCAACCGCAGCCATTTCCCCTTGTTTATTTCCCATAGTGTTGGTCGTCAACACTTTATAATATGATTTTAAACACAATATAATACACATTATATATTTATTTACCATTTTGGCTTTTCAATTTCTTCATTTGTTAAAGTTTCTTTGTGGGATCACACAGCCTAAGGTCACATTTCAAATCATTTGGTCTGAATGATTAAATTGCAAAAGACTTTCAGCTGTTCTCGATAGTCCAGTATTCTCTTAAATCACAGAGGCTGTGAGAAAAAAACCAATGTGTTGCGAAGGACAAAGTGAACACATATGAGAGACCTCGTCACTCAACCCTCCTTCAAATGGATTTCCCCAAAGACTGAACTTCTGTCATCATTTATAAACCTGTATGTGAGTCTTTCAGCTCTTGCGTCCCTCCCCCATTCTACTCAAACACCTGCACAGACTCTCTCACACACACACACAAACATAGGCCGCACTCGAGGGCGGTCTCCCATGCCCAGATCCATCGCCTCCGTCGCTTTGACCCGCCAGCCTGACAAGCGGGTCTGTATACGGCACCACCATGGCAGCAGGATCAGATGGCTGCTTGTCGGAACTTGATTACTTATCCCTGTTGCAAGTCTTGTCTATGGTGTATTGTGTACATGTTTTTCTCCTCACCTTCCCCATGTTATGCTTTATCTTCTTCTAAAAATACATTTCGTTGGACTGTACTTGTATGTGTGTAATGACAATAAATTGAATCCAATCCAAAATTCATCACTGGAACACATGATGTTTTGAGAAATGTCTCAGTGGTGTTGTCTTCATAAATGGATGTCAGTGGTGTTCAGTGGTGCTTGAACTAAAACCCTGAAGGAGCTGGATGATGGGAGGTCCGACCCAACTCGCATGAGCGAGTTACGCACTGCCCCTGACCTCGTGCCACTGACCCAGTGCTCCGGCGACGAAGGCCATGGCACATTGTGTTGAGAGACTGACTGGGGGTTTCATCTTCGAGATTAAATTTAAAACGCCAATGAACTTGGCAAATTGCACTCGTACGCCAGTCTCCGCCCCGTACATACGGGTATCAAAGGAAGATGGTGGCGGTCATTCACTCATCCTTTGTTCTTCGGAAGCTGCGTGACATATGTTATCAAGCGAAATCGTCTCTGAGACGCGGAGCAGAGGACTTCTCCCTTCTGAGAGGACTTCTCCCTTCTGAGTGGACTTCCCCTTGGCGTTTCGACAGAGAGCTGCAGACCTTAAAGAGCTAATTTCTCACTGTTTCCTTGGGTGTAACAGACTCATCCCTGAGTCTGAAGGTCATGAGACCTGCATCAGCATGCTGAGGTGGGTTTCATTGATCTGGCATGTTTTGCGGTCACGGCTGGAGACATTCGGGTTAATGTTGCCGCCACCCCATCTGCTCCCCAGGGTGATTTGGGGGTACCTATGGATGTTGCTCCGTCAGCTTCGCGGACCACCCATACCCCAGCACGCTCACCTGACTCGTCCCAGATGGGCAACGGTAGACCGTCCCATAGCAGGCAGACCTCACAGAGGGGTGAGGACGAAAACTTTCTGTCATTGCATCGGAAAGCTACCTTCTGGCATCAGATGCGGAAGATCTCTCTGAGCTCATGCATCCGGGCGGTCGAACTCAAGATGAGACTGACGCTGAGATGTCAGCCATACTTGCCCGGTCAGCCGCGAGCCTCGGTTTACAGGGCGTTACATGCGCCCTCCCTGAGATGCTCGCAGCCACACTCTGCCCCGGTGCCATTTTTATCAGAGGTGCATGAGGAGCTCACTCATTCCTGGAGTGCACCCTTCGGGGCTAGAGCCATCAGGTGCCCAAAATCAAAGGTGGTATCCCCCGGGGTGCAATTCAATGTAGAACCGCCACTGGGGACCCAAACTTTTGCATAAAACTGTATATGTGCATATTCCTTACATGATGTACTTCTCATGTAACCTCCCTACATACCTCCACACACCCTCTAAAAAGGCCATATTGAAGTGATCTTGTGACAATTCTTCTTTTGTTACTTGTAGAGCGGGTGGCAACCTACTTTTAGGGAGCATATACGCCACCTACTGTACTGGAGTGTGGGCCAGATATTTTCCATGTGATGTAATGACAAGCGCAACAACTGAAGTTATGAGAGACAATACTATTGTAGAATTAAAAACAACCTGAGAAAATCTCTTCTGTGTTTTTTTTATGTATGGTATCTGTTCTTTTCTTTCCATTTTTACAAGTTTTTTCTTTTGGATAAATAAGTAATTGAATTTGAGTAATTATTTGGTTTAGGACTAATTTGTGTTTTGTAATTATTCGTTTATGAAAGGTGATGAGAAAGTTGAATTGCGCCAAAGTGTATCCGTTAAACCACCTTGATAAAATTATCTTGTTTATAATTAATTATCATGTATTTTGTTATGTCTGCTAGTTAATAAACATTTAAGCAATAAATAATATTGTAAAGGTCAAATATACATATAAAACACAAACGTAAATAAACTGCTGAAAATAAGCTCAATCCAACCAACCAACAAAGTTATAAATAAACCATGAGGTGCTTCCCAGCCTACGCCGACCCTGTCTCCTTTCTTCCCTACAATCACAAACTTTATTACAAATAATTAACAACATGTTACATTGTACATGAAAGTATGCTTAGACGTGTTATTCTGTCCCGTGGGCTCATGGGATATAGAGGTATCTCAAGGTCCATCGCGGAGTGCTTCTGGAATCTGGGTGCAAACATCCGTGTTTAAAACCATCCGGTAATTTCTCACCTACTCTTTTGTGAATACTGAGGATTCGGACATACTATAGTGTCTTCTCTTACTATACACTAGGTTAGTAGGCGTCTTCGTACGCAACATTAGAATAAACTAATCTCGCGAGAAATAGTGCACCAGCCGGGTATTTCTCGCCTAATTCTTTATGAAGACCGAGGTTTCTATTACTAATACTATTATTATTCTAGAGGTTACATACTATTTGTATGCTATATCGTATGAAAGTATGAGATTTCAGATTCAGCCATTCTCTGTGAGGCGCTTGCCAGCCTGTGTACAACCTGGAAAAAGTAGTTTTTAGCTCAATTTAAGCTCAGCAAACCAAAGTTATGATACAGTTTATTATTGATAAGATATATAATGTTTAATTGTGGAATTTTAGAAATACTGTATATGCCTTCCCCCATTCAAGTACAAGGACTGTGGACTTGCTGTGACGTAAATAGCTGGAGCTGTACAAACTAAACACAAACTTAACTGGGTAAAAACTAAAACTTTGCAAAACAGGCCACAGGTGTCTTCACAAAAAACACAAACAGCAGTCAAGATGAACTGTGACGGGTTTTTTTTTGGATGGACTCACCTGACCTGAAGTTACCTTTTGCTCTGCAATTTATTTTATATTTAATTTGTAATAATATTAATTTATAAATATTTAAATTGTATTAAACAATCAAACAAGTTTAGCCAAGTAACAGTTCTTCTCGGTTTCATTTGCTTGTTATCAGAAATAACCTATCGGCGCTCTATTGTATGTGAAGAACAAACTCGGATGGATGTCGCACAAGCGCGTTTGGTACATGCAGGTCTGCATATGCATCCTTGATATCAAGAACATATCCGGATACTTCCATGCATTCTCTGTTCTTGAGTATTTGAACCGGACTTTGACATTTAATGAAGAAGTAGACTAGAGCAAGAACACGAGGACACGAGATCGCTGAAGAGTGCATACTGAGAAACATCCTAAGGGTGCTTCCGTTTATATTGTCTGTTTGTTTAATTTTGTTGTATTTCATTAATTTAACATTTTATAAATGTAAGAATTGTCATTTCCTTCAGTCATCTGATAGAACCATTAAATATGTTGTTTGTAAAGTGCTTGGTTGTAGGTACGGAATGAAGTAAAGTGGTGATGTACAAGTCTTACTAAATACAAACATAAAGGAAAGAAAGAAAATGGAAAGAAAAACGTGATGACACCGCTAATGTGAAAACACTGACCAACACATATTTCAGTAAATGCTTCCTTTCCTCAATTATTTTAAGCATGTGCATTTCACAGCAAACCAGTTACTAACATTTAAAAAGTGATAAGCCGTCAAATCTAGCATACAAAAAACCCCAAACACTCAAGCATGAAGACTCATGATTCTTACTGTGGAAGAAAATATAAATCTGATTTTGCATAAACAATTGATAAAGAACTTTGACCTGTTTTAGCGTTGTGGCAGTTTTTGTAGGGCCGTGTATTGGTGTCACGATTGTCAGCTGGAGTGCCCATGAACTCCAGTAGAGGGCACTCCACACAGAACTCCATTTCCCAGAAACCCATGCTAACCACCACCAGGTGTCTTATATCACAGACAATCTGCACCAGATGATTCCCATTACCACCTCACTATATATACTGTGTTCAGACTCTAATTCAGGGCGAAGTCTTGTTTAGCCAGTCTGACATTTCTGAGCGGGTCCCTGTGTTTAGTACGTACGTGGACTGTTTATACCGACTGTGATTCTCTGCTGCCTGCCCCGACCGCTGCTTTGTTTACGACCTTGATTCTACCTGTCTGCATTATCCTTGACACTGTTGTGTGACCTCTGCCTGTTTGACTACTCTTGGAATAAAATACTGCACATGGATCCGAACGTCTATGACTCCTTGTTACAATTGGCATGTGCCTCTTGATACGATACATATCATGATAGATGGGTCACAATACAATATATGGCTGTGCTTCGATACGCGACGTTACACATTTGTCATAAACTGCAATACTTTAAATAGAAAATTTAAAAAGTAGAGCTAAAAATACAACATTCTATGCACCAGCTGGGGATTCTGTAAGAGTAAGTGTAAAAACATCCCTTATCTCTGCAGAGTGGCCATGATGAGATGCGCTTTAGATCAGAGGTTTGGGTCCCAAACTGAATTGTGACCTTCAGCGATCACCTGTATTCAATGATACAGCAGCAGTTCTTAAGGGATACATTTGTCTGTGCAGATTCTCATCTCTCTTGTAGATGTCCAGGGTCATTTTCCTGATCACAGTTACTTCTTGACCCAAATACAGTATGTCAAGTGTCAATCATTATCTGATATACTGCATTCTTTAACACTTCACAATGAGATTTCATTGGTAAACATTAGTTAACTACATTAGACAGCATGACAACAAACACACTTCAATATGTATTCATCATATGTTAATGTTTATATTGTATATATACATATTTCATCAAATGTTTGTTATGTCTGTATATATATTCTATTCATTAACCCTGTGTTTGATCATTTACATTAAAAGTAGCTTTTTGATAGTAATAAAATTAATGATTTCACATTTGACATTAGAATTGTTATCACACCTCATATAATCAGATTTTTCTCATGTTAATGGCTGACATGTTATGTGTGTCGTGTGGAATCTCTGTATAATCTATAGATCACACAGTTTCATTGATGAATTCTCATAAACATTAAATCCAGGATAGAGAGGTTGAGTGAATGTGGTGCTGATGCTGTGGATGAGGGTCATTGTGTCAGAGACGCTGTAGAAGGACAGAATTCCTGCTCTCTCATCCACATACACTCCTATTCTATCAGATCTGAGCTTTACAGAGAGATTAGTCTTGATCTTATTGTGATAGAAAGAGTAACTGGAGTCAAAGCAGGTCAAACTCCAGGACTGATCATTACATCCAAACAAACACTCTTGACCCCATCCCTTCCTCATGATGCTCTTATATGACACTGATATATACACATCACCAGTCCTCTCAATCTCCCAGTAACAGCGTCCACACACACTCTCTCTACACAA